>NC_079147.1:20451908-20479445 GCF_945859685.1 Eupeodes corollae
ATTTGTAAACAACTGTGTTTCATAGAATTGATTTGTAGTGTAGACTTACCTTTTGGGCAAACTTGACTACGGGCAGTTTTTATGAGATTGCACAAATTTGCGAATAGTGGGTGTTTCTTTTGAAATAAATGAGTCAGTTTTTTCTATGGGTTTCATTTTTGGTTTTGACAATTCCACGCACGTATAAAGGATCATTTTTTTTAATTTTGGAAAGAGGGGGGGGGGTGGTCTGAAACAACGACAACACTAGTCGTTTCTGTACCGACAGCGCACGGCATTGCATATGTTAAGTATGTTCTTTAGTTCTAAGAGTCATCACGTAACGAAACGCAGCAAAGGTGAATATTTTAACAAAACCGATAATCCTAACACAATAAACGTTCCTAAACATCTAAAAAAAAAAACAGAAATTCCACATCCATCAATATATGGCACTTTTCATTTGCAGAAAACACTGCTTTGAAGAAAAAATTAAGACCACTTGAAATCTTAAAAAAGCAGTTAAAACAATCTCAAATACCAACAACAAAAAGAAGCAAACATCTTTTACTCAGAGAAATCTTGTTACAAATAGGAGCTTTGTGCGTATATAAATTAAATGCACGACTTGTAGCACGGACTTTGATCATTTATTGCCAGAGTCTGTTTTAAGATAATTCCCTTATTCAAACATTCAAAAATGTTTGTTCAAAAATTTAAACGCCATTTCATTTCTCAAAAAAACGTTAATTTTTTAATTTTTCTATTTGAAATCTTAAGAGCGGTTTTTTTTTAATTAATTTTTTATACATACAATCTTACAATTTTAAACTTCCTATAGGAAGTTATTGAATTTGGTCCGATTTGTCGAATACATTTTTTTGGACGTCCATAGCTAAAGAACCAGTAGAGATATCGACTTCAAATACGTTTTTTATTCAGATAATAATGCAGACAAATGTAGAAAGAACTCTCAACAAAATTTAATTTGTGTTTTTCTTGCCAGCGATTTAAAAATCGGTAAACATTTTGGTTATCCCAAAATATCTCACGAACCAATAACACTGGCGACTTGAAATAGATTTTATATGATATATTGTTACTTGATCTAAACATATATTTTTTTTAAAGATCGAATTCATGGTTTTTTGATGAAAAATTGAAAAAAATTAATTGTAACCTAGAATATATTACGAACAAAAAATTGAACAATGCAAAATTAATGAATAAAAAGAAGCTGGGATGCGACCCACACTGATAACTTCCCATCCCGTCTGTCGATTTGTCTTGCTTAAAAGTTTGTCTATATGTACTCGTATCAATAAAAACCAATATTTCAAATTTTTGAAAAACTATTTGAGTAGAAAGTAAATTTTTACCAAGTTGACAACAATAATTTTTGAAAGATGAAAGTAAATTAAAGCCAATATCTCAAAGATTTGAAAAGGTATTTGAGTCGAAAATCAATTTTTACCAACTTTTATACATTTTTTTTTAGGTTTTTATTTTTTGTAAAAAAACTGTCCATTCAATTTTTCTCAACATTTTTCAAAATGTTGAAAACAATATTTCTTATAAGATAAAATAAGCTTGAAGTCTAAATTTCAAGTTTTTGAAAAGATATTTGAATCAATGTTCAATTTTTACGAACTTTGAGTAATGTTTTATTTAGATTTTTATTTTTTATAAAAAAAACTGTCAATTAAATTTTTCTCAAAATTTTACCACATATCAAAAACATTATTCTTCGTTGCACAAAATTGTTTTAGATATGAAATCATATTTCAGTCGTAAAATTTTGGAGGTGACAAATTTTTTTTCAGTTTTATTGATTTATAAAAAAAACCGTTATATTGATTTTTTCAAAAAATATACCTGTTTGGTATCACGTTACAATATATTATATAAAATTTAATTCAAGTCTCTAGCGTTTTTGGTCCGTAAGATATTTAGGGTTAACCAAAATGTTCACCTTTTTTTTAAACTGCTATGGTAAAAAAAACCACCCACGCAATTTTCTTGAGAGCCCTTTTTGCATCTTTCTGCCTTATTATCTGTATAACAAAATTTATTTGAAGTCGATACCTCTTTTGGTTCTTGAGCTATGGACGACGAAAAAAACGTCGCGAACGTACGGTCTTACGGACATACGAACGTACGTACACACGCCGGCACATACATCTTTCTAAAAATCTTTTGTTTCGACTCTGGGGACCTTGAAACGGCGACAATTTTTTAAAATTTTTAATTCGACATATCGGACCCATTACAATAACTTCCTATTTGAAGTTAAAAAGAATAGTAAAAACTAATTCAACTGACAACATTTCAAACAAAAAAAGGCGAAAACGTACAAAACTTTCAAGCAAGACAAATCGACTGACGGGATAGGAAGTTATCAGTGTGGGTTGCATCCCAGACTCTTTTAGTCTAACAATATTTTTGGTTAGTTATTTAGAGCATGTTAATGTACGTTTTAAATTTCAATTTCTTAAAAAATGATTACATGATAAAGTGAGTACCGTTCTAGAGCAATAACAAAAATATTTTTTTTTTAAAGAATCAAAGAATTGTCGATTTTTTACCAAGAAATAGTAACGCGAGAGCTCAATTGTTTTACAAATGCAATACTTTTTTTTTTTTATATATAATTTGCAATTAATCAAGGGGTTATTAGTACCCTTTATATGTTTATATTTAAACACAGTGCAAGCATTAGGAAAATAGGGAAGGATTACAAAGGAGATACCGGTGCACATTGGTCTTAAAGTTCTGAACATCAAAATGGGAGGGAAAAACAGAGTTGGCTAAAGCATTCCACATTCTCGATGTGCGATTTAAGAAAGAATCTCTATACTTGACAGTACGCCCGAAATTGAGCTCAAGGGTAAACTGATGAGCATTCCTGGAAGTGCGAGTATTACGGCTGAATCGTTTAAGAAGTGGAATGCAACTGGCTAGTTCAACAGAACATTGTTTGTAAAAATATCGATAAAACAACGAAAGGCATGAAACATTGCGGCGGTGTTCTAGCGATGTAAATGTTTTAATTATAGTTCTATCGCCTATCATTTTTAAAGCCCTTTTTTTATTCTATCCAAGAGATTTAAACTTGTTTTGGGGGCACCTGCCCAGATATGCGAATTATATTCAAGCTTTGGACGGATGAAGGCTTTGTAAATTACAGCCAGATTAGAAGGGGTGAACAATTTCTTGCACAATCGGAGAAATCCTAAGCACCTGGCAGCATTTTTAACAATATCAAATATATGATCGTTCCATAAAAGGTGATCTGTGATACACATACCAAGTACTGACAGTTGATTAGTTTCTTGGATGCAAGTGCCACTCATAGATAGTGGCATCGGGGGTATGTTACGCTTTAACGACAGGAGACAGCATTGAGTTTTCGAAGCATTAAATTCTACACGGTTTTTGATTCCCCATTGTACAATGCTGTCAAGATCAGAATTTAATGAGCTTATCATACGCTGCCGTTGAAGTTCCACATCCGAAAACGAGTATGAGAAGCTGAGGGTACTGTCGTCGGCGAAACAGGTTAATGGATTAGAAGTGGCAGACATAAGATCATTTATGAATATAAGAAAGAGTGTCGGAGACAAAACGGAGCGCTGGGGAACACCAGCATTTATTTTAAGAATTTCAGACTTGTAACCATCCAATACAACTTGTATTGAACGGTTAGAAAGGTAATTTCTAATCCAACGAAGAAGAGATTCATCAATACCAAAAGCACGCATTTTCGATAAGAGAGCTTGGTGCCAAACTCTATCAAATGCTTTTGAAATATCAAGTGCAATAATCTTACTTTCTCCAAAACGATGTAAAGATTTGTTCCACTGTTCGGTGAGATGGACCATGAGATCACCAGTGGACCTATTGCTACGAAAACCATACTGTCGGTCATTAAGAAGCTTCCGTTCTTCGAGATATTTCTTGAGCTGATAATTAATCAGCGTTTCCATGACCTTGGAAAGAAGGGACGTGAGTGCTATTGGACGATAGTTAGAGGGAGAGGAGGATTCGCCTTTTTTAGGGACAGGCTGGACAAATGCTATTTTCCATCCGCTCGGAAAAAGACCTGTAGAGTAGGAAAGATGGAAAAGTTTACGCAGTGGTTTTGCCAGCGATGAAGAACACCTCTTCAGAACAATTGGGGAGATACTATCCGGGCCAGCGGATTTGTGTATGTCAAGGTCTTTCAGTACTCTTGCAACTGCACGAGTGCGAAAGAAGATTCGTCCCATTGAATCATTTACGCTCTCAAGAACAGGCGGACTCATGACACTTTCCGGTAGCGTCGAATTAACAGCAAACTGTGCTGCAAGCAAATTGGCTTTATCAATCGAGCTTACATAGGGAGTGTCATTGTGGACGAGCGTTGGAACCGAGGATGACGTGGTGTTTCGTACGTTTTTTACAAATGATCAGAAATTTTTACTACCTTTGGGACATTGTAGTATTTTTTGCCTTAATTTCTGATCATGCAAAAATTTGGTTCGACGAATATGACCATTACATGTCTTTCTAGCTTGTTTGAACTTATTCCGGTTTTCCTCAGTCGGGTTGGCTTTGTAACTACGGAAACTTACATCTCTGATCCTAATAACCTCTTTACAGCTCGAATCAAAACATGAGTTCTTTTTGGGTTTGATAGATTTTACCCTGTTCGGGATAAAATTTCTCATTCCACAAAGAATTAAATTTGTAACCATATCTACGCTGGAATCCACGTCACTATCGAGGAAGCATAGTGACCAGTTAAAGTTCCTGAAGAATTCATTGAGACCGTCCCAGTTGGCTTTCTCATATTGCCAAACGGTTCTCATAGGATTTTTTTCTTTAACTGGGTTTTTTCGACATGAGAATTTTGCAGATAGGATACAATGGTCTGATGTGCCTAGAGGCGGTAATACACTAATAGTTCCCATGTACGAGTTTATTTCGCAAGTAAACATTTTAGTTGACCCCAAATATCTTACGAACCAATACCGCTAGCGACCTAATTTAAATTTTGTAGTATATACAAATTGTTATAGTTTTGAGAAAATTTAAAATTACTGTTAAATAAAAAAAAACTGAGAAGAAATTCTTGTCACCTCGAATATTTCACAAACAAATTATGATATTACCTTTAGAATATATGATACAATTTTGTGATAAATCGCTGTAACGGTTTAAAACTTCAATTTAAAAAAAACTACTTAAAGTTGCTGAACGTTGAATTTTGATTCGGTCATCTTGGCAAAAATTAAAGTCGCTTTAAATCAATTTTGTAAAAACTGATATTCAATTCCAATATTTGGAGAATGGATGAAGGTATTGGCTTTTAAATTATTTCATTCTTAGTAAAATTTTGTTGTTAACGTTAGATAATGTTTTAAGAAAAATCAAATCTATATATGTATATTTTTTATAGTAAATAATAACTTTCAACAATGTTGTTTAAATTGATAACAATTGGTTTTCTACTAAAAATGTCGAGAAAAAAAAAACCGATTTTGAAATTAAATTTATTTTATCATATGCCTACGAAAATTCAATTGACAACTTTTCTTACAAAACAAGAAAACCTACAAAACTAACGAAAAAACTAATGCAAAATGGTTTTCAACTGAAGTTCTATAAAAACAAAGAAGGATTTACTATCTCACACAAAATATTGTTATTAATATTTTGTTTAAGCTTTAAAAAAATCGACAGCCGGGCACGAATGGGAAGTTAACAGTGTGGGTCTCACCCTTAGCCCCTTTGTTGGGAATTAACTCGAAGGCAAAGAGGTTCCGGCTTTTAAAAACCAGTTTTGTGATTTGAAAATTCCTATTTTTTCGCACGAAAAAACTAAGAAATTATAAAATGAACAATGTTTACCATAATATCTTAAGTGATGCAATTCAAAAATGACACAGCTCTAAATCAACATTCTGAGATGATAGAAAAATTGTTTGTACGTACATAAATACAATTTATGGGTAAATTTGGGTAATTTGATAAATAAATAAAAATATCTGCTTGAAAATTAATTTAATTGATTAATCTTTCCAATAAAGATCTAAGGAACTCTTTAAATAATTTAACACACATAAATATCGCCAATTACACAGTAAATTTAGCATTTTTTCTTTTGCTGAAAATCTGTCTATATTTACAAAAGCATGCCCTATCAATTTTGAAGCAACCATCGCATCGTTTATTACAATCGAAAAGGTAAAGTTCCGCATATGTGACCATTACTTCGGACATTACAAGTTAAACACGTTCGATTTGTTCAAAACGAATGCTACTTCAGCAATAAACGACCTCAAATTGCTTCCATATTGTCCGCATCATACAAACTCAGAGCTCACTTGTCACTTCCCCAAATGCTGAACGTCGTCGTCATTCCTGGCAGAACTCAAGCTGGCAGAGGACACCTTCAAGGTTTGTAATCAATGTTTCTTCCTTATATAGAGAGCTACATAGTATAGTAGAGTCATCTGTGAACAATCAATAATCGATTAGCAGCTGTACAGGACCAAGAAGGACAACACACAGTCCCAAAATACCGACAAAACAAAATTCTAGGGATAGGAAAAAATATCGAGACATTGGAAAAAGTTTGCCATGTCGGTAAGTTGGGTAATAAATTAATAACCGGAACGAGCCAATAAGAAACACTACCGAAACCGAACCAACAATATCGAGAGCGAGATGATCACAGTTGGTCAAGGATGGTCATTTTTTGTGTGTCCTTTTTCTAACAGAAAATTTTTCCTCGGCTTTCCTACCAGAACACCTCCAGATATATATATTTTGGGAAGAGCCATGCGAAATTGTTTTATATACCTCTCCCTTGTCTCTCTATCTCTGGACCCTGTCTAAACGAATGCCAAAGCCGTATAGCAATTACCTATACATACCTATCGGTAGCAGAGGTATGGAATGGATTAACAGGACACATATCCAAAAAGGACATCCATACATTTAGCTCAGCAGAATATCTCTCCCAGCATCATAGCATATTGATAAAGTTTCTGTTGGATGAACAGTTTTTCAATATACGGATGACGTTGAAGGTAACACATGTGAACATGGTAAGCTATTTGTCATTCCGAGTGGGAAAGTCCTTTATTCCTAGCGTCGCGTCCGTCCGTCCGTCCGTCTTCATTCTTCTTTCCAAAGTGTACAAAGTTCGATCTAAGTGAGGGAAGTGTAATCGGTTAACAAATATTGATGTTCGCAAAGAACTAATAAACACCGAGTGTGAAGAATTAATCCCTCGCTATTGGTTTGGTCTCTACAACAACTATAGCAATGAGGATTACGAAACGGCAAGAATGGGAATATGATGCTATGCTGTTGGGTAGGTATCGTTACACCTTTAATCGGTCTTTTTGTGGTTGGGGTAGGTGTTATAAATCTACGGACAAATAAATAATTTTGCATACAATGACAGACTCTACAGATATAGGCAATCCGGTCGACAGGCGGTGGTGCAGAATCATCCCTTAAAGCCGGTGATTTCGTTGTGTACCTTTTTTTCGAACGAACGAAACAGGACAGACAATACTTTATAGACCCCAAATTGGATTAAATTTACAATCGGCCAATATGCTTCGATGGACAAATAACGAAACAATTGAAAATTGAATAAAGCTTTTTACTGAATGACCACAGAAACAACGTAAAAGAGTTCGGATTTTGTTGGACTTTCTGGTGGTGGAAAGGAGGTTGCAATTGAGTATAGGTTTGAACTTGTTTGTAGAAGGTAGAAATCCGAGATTGGTTGATTTAATCTTGTTGCGTTTTAGTGCACTAAGAAATCGAATGAATTACCTTCACTAAAGAAGCTTAGTTCAGTTATAGTGTCAGTTACCTCACGTTTAACAACTGTTTCCATTATTTACTTCAACTGTCAAAGTGAGTACTACCTGTGTGGCGTAGTGACTTACAACTCTTAGATATTTCTGAGTGCGATCTATAGTTTTTAAGCCGAATCCTAGCGGCTTGTTGCTTTTAAACTTCAGTAGGGTTTGGATGGTTTTCTAGAATTAATCTTATTAATTTGCTATTTATATTTTATTTATCTTTCTTAAATAAAAATTTATTATGAAGCAGTTGACAAACAACTTTGTCTTTTTACTCAGTTCTTTTCGCTTCTGAATAACAAGTGGAAGTGGAACAAGTGCAGAGTAAAGCTCACTTCTTCAAATCAGTTCAGCTTCTTCTTGAAATTTAAGATGGTTGGAAAATTTAATTCCCAAGCATTTTTGTGTAAATTTAACTGCTTTTTCAGTACTGTCTGAAGGTTAAATTTTGATAGTATAACAAAGAGTTACTTTAGGGCTCGACTTATTCTCAGATCAGTCTAAAGCAATTATGTTTTGCTTTGATGGTTTTAATCTTCAGCCTCCATATCAAGTCGAAATAATAAACATTTTTCATATACTCTTGTAGTCTATTGGCAGTGATTTATGGTACGAAGACGGGGCTTAGGTGATAGAACCGTAGAGACATAGATACTCTTTTTAAGTACTTATTCTCGGATGATAGGCCAACAATGTACGTATATGTTAAACAGCAGGAGGTATATTTTTATTCTTGTGGAAGGCCTGCGAAGATTCTTGTTTAACTAGCTCTAAACATTTTTTATAAGTCTTATATAGCATGATGTGGTCATCTCCTTTTTATGTTAAGTCACTAACAAGTCACAGCATTGGATGAGAGATCTATTCTGAGAACCAACTAACCACCTGGTTGAATGTAGTGTAGCTGTTTGGGATAGGTTTTAGTTTTCAGTATAGTTTGATACGTCTGCATGTGTACCACAGGAAGGCATTTTGAGTCCCTTCATGTTCATCTTGTAAATTGATGATATAGCTAATTTTCTACCTGTGGCGTAAATTTTGCAGGAGATCTCATAAGGATTCTTCTCTATGCAGAAGAATTACGAGTAGTGCTGATATTAGATAATTCTTTTTCGCTTCAACTAGAAATAAATCTATTATAAACGTACTGAAAAAGTTGGGATCGTCATATCAACATATTGAAAAAGAAAATCATGATCTTCGAGAACCGACAGAGAGGAAAATTGCGATGAGAAACTTGGTGATTTAATAATAAGCGGATGGATTAAGTGATCGAATTCAAATACCTCGGTGTACTGGTATCATTAAACTTAAATTTTGGCCCAAATGCAAAGGAAAAACGCACTGACGCTCAATTGGCAATACACATGATGAGTCGAAATAAGTTCTTAATAAGTCCGTTAAGTACTAAGGCCTAGTGACTCACAACTCTCAACCATTCCTTGGGTCGAGTTCTGTTGTCAGGGATGTAGGGAGCCTACAGTTTAAATAAATATGATTTAAAATCATGAAAATAATATTTTAATTTTTAAAATCATTAAATGAAAATAAAAATAAAAATGAACCAGCATAGTGTTCAAATATGCGTTTCGCCCCGGTGCAATGGTTGGGCTCATCAGAAGATGACCATTGCACTTTGTCTTGACGCATATTTTCTCGAATAAATCGAGATTCCATATAATATGAGCTACATAGAGCTACTGCGAATTATATGGTTGCTACAAGTCTTCAGGGAAGATAAATTGTAGCTGTTTTTATTTCCTTGCTAAGGGATTTAAGAAGATGAAATGTTAACAGTCAGAACTGTTTGTTGCTGAACACCAATTATTTTAATAAATATGATTTAAAATCATGAAAATAATATTTTAATTTTTAAAATCATTAAATGAAAATAAAAATAAAAATGAACCAGCATAGTGTTCTACAGTTTTAAGCCGAATCCGAACGGCTAATTTGAAAAGGCAATTCTTATGACAAGAATTACTCTTGTAGGATTTGTCAATTCCTCGTAAGAGGCAGAACCCTTGAAAAAAGTTAGGTGGCACATGCAGGGATTGAACCCAGACCACTTACATGACAGTCTAACGCACTTTTTTTTTAATTCATTTTTATTTATTAATTCTTAAATCTATCTTTAAGCTAGACAAACATTCATAAAACAAGCCTAATTAACCATAGCTTACAACTAACTTAATGGTCCCACACGGACACTCTAAGTTAAAATATAACACTTAAGACTAATGCCTTTCGGCCTTAAGATCTTTTTAACTTCAATTCATTTTTATGTATTTTGTATTCATTAGAAAACTAAAAGAAACTAATTTGAATATCCTTTTTTATTTTTAGCTTAAAAACTACTTAAAATTAGATCATAAAAAAACTTAAACTACCTATTCTCCCTATAAACCAGTTAAAACTAGTACAACCACTGCAGCAAATCTAACTACCTAAAATTTTTTGTTTTTCGTATTTTGTTGTCTTTTTTTTATTTCTTTTTTGTATTTTTTCGTATGTACCACCATTCTACTTAAAACTTAACCCTTAAACCATAAAACAAGTATGTAAGACGGACAAGGCTTAAAACCTAATGCCGAATACCCACTATCAAGTGCCGATTGAAGCCACCAAAACTGGTTATCCTGCTTCACCCTATCCGTTCGGACACTACCTGACCGAAGGAGCTCTGCTCCGCCTTGTCCCATGATGTCCCGATTGTACACGGTTCGTCGTCTGACGTGGTAGATTAGCGGAACTGCAGACCGCTTTGTTCATTAAAAATTAAAATAAACAAAAAAAAGTACGCAAAAACTACTAAAATTGGTATAAATTGGTTTCCGACTAAAAATCTCGTTAGCAAAAAAAAAGCTATTTTATCAAATATATTTGGTAACTTTTAAAATCTTGTTGGTAACTTTTAACTGGATGGGAAGTTATGATTGTGGGTCGCATTCCAGCCTCTTTTTATCTTTTTATTTTATTTATGTAAAATGATATAGGTTTTTAATAGTTTTTTTGTACAAAGATATTAGTTATTGGGTTCCTTTTAACAATGAAAAATAAAGGATATAAAGTGGATTTAAGATTACTAATAGTTGAATTCCAATGATGAGTTGCGTTCTCTATGATATAGCTATTTTCAAGAGTCCAATTATTTCGTCTTTTGTTAAACTAGCTTTACCAAAATAAGTGGCGCTTAATTCTCTCAGTGCAAGGCATTTGCCAAAAAAGTTTTGGATATCTTTGCACTGCACATCGATGATTCAAAACGGGCAAATTTGGTTCCATTATATGTTTCTTTGTTAGAAAACATTTCCAAGTGGTATTTATGCGACCCTTCATAGCATTGTTTCTAATTTCGAGATGTTGCTAAAGGTCTTCTAAAAGAGCTACCAGATATTTGGAACTTGTAGTTATTAGTATATGTTCTTGATTAGATAGTCTACCTTCGTTACGAAACACAATCATCACTAATTTCCTCCTAACTCATCATAACTACCATTTTTCTCAATATTCTTCGAGTTAACTTATCATTTGTTGCATAACATCTATGTCCTCTGCCAGGATAACACTGTCATCTGCATAAAGTAGTAATCTTATGTTTATATTTTCTATTGCTTAACCTTCTTTAAAAAAAATCGTTTAAAAAAAGAGTGCAAACAGAAGTGGTGAAAGAAGTCATCTTTCTTTGACACCATAAAGAGTTTCAAAATATTCAGTCGTTTCTTTTCCTCCCCACACTGCAGAAGCAGTATTGCATACATTTACTGAACTAACCAAACAAATTGTGTTGATATTTCAATTTAATGAAGTTTAAAGATTAACAAGTTTAGAGAGATTTTATCTAATGTAACCTTAAAATCCACAAAAAATAAACTTTCTTTTTCTCCTTAAGCTGAATATGCACTATTGACGCCAAGTTGTAAATATTGCCCACGGTAGAGTACTTATTTCTAAATCCATCTTGGTACTCTATTAAGATGTTGTTGCTCTGTACCCATGAATAATGTCCATTATTGTATACAATTCATGAATGAGATATGACGGTAATAATTTGGCTGGATAATGTCACCTTTCTTATAAAATGGAAATACTAACGATTTATAAAAGGATTCTTCTATCATATGAGTACATTCGTTATAAATACATATGAGTGAATATTATTGCTAAGTGGTTTAAAAAAATCATCCTAGGAATTTATTAGTAACTCGGAGGAAATCATATCTACACCTGGGACTTGAATTAATTTAACACTAGAAAACATCTTTGTTGCCATTTGAGTAATGTTAATCTTGTTTAAACCTATTATGTTTTCTCTGTCACATAATTATGTTCATATAAAAAGAAGAACTGTTCTTCGAACAAAGAGAAATTGCTAAGTTTTAGAAGATGATTGCTTCATAAAAAATCGGTAAATAGTTTTGAGTTAAGGGCGATTATATTTACGATATGTCGTGCAACTCCAAGTTAATATTTAAGTAAATTAAAGTTCACTCAACCACTTCTTAATATGTATGAGATTCCTAGAGGAAGATTACCTCAAAATATAAAAGATTTATAATTTTGGTTAAAAAGATTGACAATCTACTGGGATATTGTCGACATTTTTATCAAATATGTGTTATTAAAATGTATTCACCCTTTAGAAAAACGCTCTTTTTCAGATGTCTACTCTGCATTTCTTCAACAAAAAAAAGTATTAACCCCAACAATTATTCACTAATTAGATAGAAACCTTAAATTAATTTGCTTATCGCTATACCTTCATCGCATAAAACATAATTACGGTAAATCAAAAACATATTGTTATATTAAATTCCCGCAAACCAACCATCAACATTTCAAAAGGAATTAAATACACCCATCATAATTCTACAGAATCCCGAAACGTGACTCTTCTGACATAAAATAAAAGATTATGAAATAAAATTAAAAAAAAAAAGAAGTAAGGTGCTGAAAGTCCCGTCGACGCCAGTGGTAACACCACAACGTACCGCATCGCACCTTACCACAGCTACCATGGTCGACTATAGGTACTATATATGCTGAAAGGACATAATTTGCATCAGCATTACGTTAGCCGACATTCTGCGGTAAACACTTTCCCTGCTTTTGCATACCTAACCTATACTCTATAGTAGACCATTAGATACAAAAATATCTCTTTTCCAAAGCCTTGATGCTTCATATAGCCTGTTATACCTCGTACTCGTTCATATTATGGAACGTAAGCACAGGAAAAAGCGTTAATTGAAAAATGCTCTTTTCCTTGATTAATTTTTTGTGCCATGGCAAAACTTTATTTGCAGCAGGAAATTCAAATTAATTATCGCATCCTTACCTATCTACCTCTGGTTTTTCTGTTGGTTCGGTATGTTCGTCCTTGGAAGCATCATTGCTCACTTTAATCTGTGTTTCCTTTTAGTGTTTGGGTATATAGAAAGCATGAGGTACACCAAGACTAGACTATTTGGTTTGTGTCGAGGTAAAGGATTCATTCCTCTGGATTTATTCTCTCCGGGACAGGACTTATACATAGGTGAATAGCCGCGAAAATTTGCTTGGCCAAGCCAAACATTTGTTTTTCGGTCTACCTTTTGATGAAGGAATATAATGTATGGTAAACATTCTCAATACCCAAGCAGCCCCTCTCGAATGAGATCTAGATCCTATAGAAGTGACCATCACCATCCTAGAACCACTTTGTCGAGGTATTTTTTGTGGAATGTTATGTGGATTGTAATTTTTCGTGTTGGCAGAGCTTCATTAATTATATAAGACTAAAACTGTTGTACGTATTACATATACTGATGGTTGTATTTAAATGAAAGGTCTTTTGACTTCTGGGAAGGGTTTATATTATTTTATTTTTATGAAATTCAGTGGCACACGAATTTCCTTGTCCTTAAACATTTTATTTAAAATTATCCACCCATACAAGGTATAACGATTCAGTATTAGTAGACCCACATTTTTTCATTATAAAATTTCATTAAAAAATTTCAATAGAGAGTTTAGGGTTCTAACAGTTGTAACGGTCATATTTTGAAACTGAACATATCTTTTAAATGGCTTTCTTTCAAATGATAAAATTGTTCCATCGAAGAACTAAATAATTTTAATGTCAATAGCTTCAATTGTCTTCTAATTTTTTTTCGTAGATTCTTGTTTTTTATAAATGTTAAAAACCATATCTTCTATTTTTATTATTTTTGTACTAACTTTTAGCAGTATATTTAGGGATTTTTATTTTTTGTAAATAAAAACACTTACTTCGATTTTCCATAAAATTTTATTAGGTGTCAAAAACGTTATTTTTCGTTGCTTACACTTATTCTGGTGGTAACATCATTATTAGTTTGTCTCCACAACTCTTTGTTTTAGATTGAAGGGACCTTGAGACGTCGATAAATTTAAAAAAAATTCAATTCGACAAATCGGACCGATTGCAATAACTTCATATGTGAAGTTAATTAGAGGTTTCTTTTCCTCTCTTCTCTAATTTTAAAATAATCTAATATTCTAGAGCCACTTTCAAAACTTATTGCTAAAACAGAGTACATCATTTTAAAAAAAAGAAGAGATTTCAACTATAGGACCATAGGGTCTTTAAGCCTCTATGTAAAAGGCTAAACGAAAAAAAACGTTATTTTTGAGTTTTGTCTGTATATCGATTTCTTAATCCTTAAAGGAACTAAAACTGAGCTTGGAAGAAAACTTTTTCATCTTTCCCGGTGATTTGAACGCAAAACATGAAGACTGGGGAAAACAACATAGTAATCCCAGAGGTATCCATTTTTTTAGTTTGTTGAATTTTTACAGCGTTAAATATAAAGTTGACCTGCTGGCTACTGAAAAGCCATCGTATCCAAGAAGTTGCTTCTTTCTGGATCTTTTGCTGTAGGACACCAGACTGACAGTTACAGACAAAGTGGGTAATCATCCTCCAAGCTGCATACAGAAGTCGAGAATGACAGTGATCAATGCGGACTGGCTGCTGTAATGCATGTTCCGAACGAACGGGTGGAGTTGGTGGTTAACGTTGCAACGCATTCTTACAATCACATTAAGATGCGCTGGCCTCATTTCAATAACGCCTTAGCGAGAGAACTTCGTTCGAGTGACATAGCCCCACCAAACAACAGAAACCTGACATATACAGAAATAGACAAACATTTACAACAGATGGACGAAACAATAAAACGAACGATGGAACGTACAATACCAAAGTACAAAGAACGGGACCAAATGGACGCTTACAGAAACGCGATTATTGACGCACTACGTACGCACAAGAGTGACTCACAAGACTCAAAATTTGTACAGACGACTTACAGACCCACACGACTTGGAGTCGTCAATAAAAAATGTCAATCTGTTGGTTAAGGTGGAGTTCTCCTGTATCAATCAACAACTACTGGGAACGTAAGATCCGGTCAGTTAATTCGAGTGACCCTACTATGTTCCCTAAAATCAACCAAATATTTAGCAAAAAGAACGATAATGACCCTTCGTGTTTAAAACTCCAAACAACTGAAGAGAACATAGACATACTCAGGACAGCGAAAATAGATCCAGAAGAAGCCATCTTTGACGATGATCTTTACATAATTGAAGATCAGAAGGAAAAAGTGGAGGCCGCTATAGCTGCTTTCCAGCAGGTGTGAAAGGCGAAACCACGACCTGGAAAACAGAGCCTTACTTAATCACTTTAACCTTCGAAATGATATGAAGCAATGGTGATCTGAGAACCGCGGTTTCATACGCTTCAATGACGATTCCTTGGCAAATTCCATAATCGCCGAACGAAGGGGACCAAGTCCCTTGTTAGTGAAGAAGTTTGAGCGTCAGCTCATCTTCAATTCAATACAAAAAAAAAGTCAGCAGGTTTCGATGGTATATCCAGAGTTTTGCCGATGGAGGCAATTGAAATTTGCACCACACTCTTCAATAATGCACTGAATAATGCATATAATCCATTGCATTGGAAGACCACTGTGGTTCATCTCCTCCCGAAAAAAAGGACAACTTCAACCCGTCAAATCTTCGGTCGATAAGTCTTCTTCCGAGCATCAGCAACGTTTTCGAAAAGATAATCAATAGGGATCTGACTTAGTGGGCTGCGGACAACAAAATAATTACGGATAAACAGGTCGGGTTCAAGACGGGTCATGCTGCGTCTAATCCCTTTTTTGATATCCAATGGAATAAATCAAAACAACAATGCACTAGCGCCGTTCTGGTTGATTTGGAAAAAGCCTTTGACACCGTTTGTTTGGACGGTCTTTAACTAAAACCATTGTTTGCTTATGCTTAACGGTAGAAAGTTTGTTGTCAAAAGTGGCAATGTAACATCAAAAATGGTCTTCAACAGGCAGTGGTGAATTCGCCGATTCTCTTCAGCATTTACACCAGCGATACGAGAGGTAGTGTTACAAAGGCAATTGCGTACGCCGACGATCTAATTGCGTACAGAACGGCCCGAAAGGTTGAGGTTATTAGAATGCTCTTTGCAGCGTGATTTCGACAAGATTCAGCGATATTGCGAGGACTGGAACCTGCAAATAAATGTCCAGAAGTCGGAGACAATTCTGTTCCGGACTCCGTTGGCTAGGGCAACGAGGGATATGAGATCTGTACGAATAGTTATGCCACTTAAATAAATTTTTAATTTAGAATTAATTTCTCAAAACTGAAATAAGTACATAATTAATTTAGTTCAAAACAAGTATTTTAAAATTTTTTGATGTTTTTTAGTTTAGTATATTTCTTGTACTTTATTTTTTATAATACACCTTTTCTCAATATTATTTTGCAAGTAGAAAGCGGGACAAAGTGCTGCGATAGCTGCTGATCTTATTTGTTTCATTCATAAACCGTTTAATTTGGTAATTCATGGGTAAACCTTTCTAGGTGTAGTTAGGTACATTTCTGGTTTTGTCATTTCAGCTTTAAATCAAAAACAATATATAGGAGTTGGATAGATTCCAAGAAATATCTTTCAAAATGAAATATTTAGAAAATATAGGAAACATTTGGCAACTTACCAAAACCCA
Source organism: Eupeodes corollae (assembly GCF_945859685.1). Taxonomy (NCBI): domain Eukaryota; kingdom Metazoa; phylum Arthropoda; class Insecta; order Diptera; family Syrphidae; genus Eupeodes; species Eupeodes corollae. Next base: position 20,468,809 of record NC_079147.1, read on the forward strand.
AAATACAAAAAAAAAAAAATTGTATCAGGCAAGTTTGAAGTGGGTAGAAGATGATGCTAAAGGTGCTTGTTTTAAAAGGTGGAGTATCAATCCTCCAATTGAATTTAAAGAATGCAGATGTTGTAAATTTCCTTTGTACTTTTTCGCTTTGCTCACACGATTTTTTTTAACTTGGATTCCAAACTGTACTGCAGTAATCAAGTACTGATCTAACCAAAGAAATAAAAAGGGACTTAAGCGTGTATGGTTCATTAAATTCTTTAATTTTTCTCCTTATGGACCCTTTGATAGGATTTATTGATTATGTATAATATATGTTCGTGAAGAAGGAAAGTTTTGTATCGAGTACAACACTTAAATCTTTTTTCTTAACCACCCTTTCTAGTTCTGAATCGTTAATAGTAATGTAATGACGTATATATAGGTGAACTGATACGGAAACAGCACATAACTTGAAACTTAGAGATATTCAAGTGTAGAAAATGTTTGTCAAACCAATCAGCCAATCTATTGAAATCATAATTCAACAAAGTACAATTTCGAAAGGATATAGTGGTGTGATACAGTTTAGAATCATCCGCAGGAGACATTATGAATTTTTGAATATGTCACGAATATCAGTCGAAGAAGCTGACGAGTATAGATCTGTCACTGAAAAACTGAGCAAACACCAAATACAATATCACTCAAATGAGAAAAAAAGCTAAAATAAAAGTAATAGCCAGAGGACTTCATTCCTCGTGCTCTCCCGAGGAAGTAGTAGAAAATCTTGAACAAAAAAGCTTCCAAGCCCTTGATGCAGTCAATCTATTTAAGAATGAGACAATTAAAAACTCCTCTTGAGCATCGATGACAAGTAAGAGGTTACTACCTTTATTCATGCTTACTTTTGACAGCAAACAAAGTCTCGAGGAGATTTATAAAGTAAGATCAATCTTGGGCATAGCTGTTCAAATTGAACCACTCCGAAAATCTAAAGTTGTTCCGAAGTGCAAACATTGCCAAACTTTTGGTCATACCCAAAAATACTGCAACCGAGAGTTTGCTTGTTTAAAGTGCGAAGGAAAACATACTTACTTACTTACTTAAGGTGGCGCTACAGTCCGGGGCGGACCTGGGCCTCAACCAACAAGCGTCTCCAGCCAGCTCGGTCCCTAGCTAGCTGTCTCCAGTTTCGCACGCCAAGTTGGTTGAGGTCCTCTCCCACCTGGGTGCGCCACCTGAGTCGCGGTCTTCCTCTACTGCGCCGTCCCTCGGGATTGGATTCGAAGACCTTCCGGGCTGGAGCGTTGATGTCCATCCGCTCTACATGACCTAGCCATCTAAGCCGTTGGACTTTGATTCTGCTAACTAGGTCAGTGTCGCTGTACAGCCCGTACAGCTTGTCGTTATATCTTCTCCTCCATTCTCCATCTATGCGTACGGGACCAAAAATCACTCGAAGAATTTTTCTCTCGAAGCATCCTAAGACGCTCTCATCTTTCTTTGACAGTGTCCAGGCCTCAGCGCCATAAATGAGAACCGGGATGATGAGTGTCTTATAGATGGTGATTTTAGATGCTCGAGAGAGGACTTTACTTCTCAATTGCCTTCTAAGTCCAAAGAAGCAGCGATTTGCAAGAGTTATTCTTCGTTTGATTTCAGCGCTGGTGTCGTTGTCTGTGTTTATAGCGGTGCCTAGGTAGACAAAGTCCTTAACTACATCAAAGTTATAGCTGTCCATGGTGACGTTTTGTCCAAGACGTCGTCGTTCAGTGTCCTTTTTTGATGACAGCATATACTTGGTCTTGCCCTCATTGACCACTAAACCCATCTTCTTCGCTTCCGTCGCAATGCTCAAAAACGCTCCACTGACATCACGCTTTGATCTTCCAATTATGTCAATATCATCTGCGTATCCGAGTAATTGGATGGATCTTTGGAAGATTGTGCCTCTAGTGTTGACGGTTGAGTTTTGCACAATTCTTTCCAGAACGATGTTGAAGAAGTCGCATGACAGTGCATCGCCTTGTCTAAAACCTTTTTTGACATCAAATGCATCGGTAAGATCTTTTCCGACCTTGATAGAGCAGCGTGCATTCTCCATCGTCATTCTGCACAAACGGATAAGTTTGACATGCTGTCATACGCGGCTTTAAAATCGATAAAGAGATGGTGGGTATCGATTTGAAGCTCCTGGGTTTTTTCCAAGATCTGCCGTAGTGTGAATATTTGGTCGATAGTGGACTTTCCCGGTCTGAAGCCACACTGATAAGGACCAATCAGGTTGTTGACGAATGGCTTCAGACGTTCACATAATACGGCAGAGAGGATCTTATACGCAATGTTAAGAAGACTGATGCCTCTGTAGTTGGCGCAGTTTAGAGGGTCTCCTTTCTTATGTATCGGGCACACTATGCTGAGATTCCACTCATCGGGCATGCTTTCTTCCGACCAAATTTTGCAGATGAGTTGGTGCATGCTCCCTACCAAGTCATCGCCTGCTGCTTTGAATAGTTCGGCAGCGATGCCGTCAGCTCCAGCAGCTTTGTTTGACTTAAGTTTAGATATAGCTATCTTCACTTCGTCAAGGTCGGGTAGGCGGAATTGTTGATCTGCGTCGCCGAGGTTGAGTGGTTCTATCTCCCTTACAGCGGAATTCGGCTCGTCATCGCCGTTATATAATTTGGAGAAGTGATCTTTCCATATTCTCAGCATCGACTGTGGTTCAACTACGATGTTCCCTTGATCGTCTTTACAGGCTTCGGTTCGTGGCTGGTACCCTTGGGAGGTTTTTTTTACCTTTTGGTAAAATTTAGGAACCTCATTCCTGTTGTGACATCCCTCTATCTCCTCGATCGCGCACTTCTCATGCTCTCTTTTTTTCCATCTAAGAAGCCGGTTTTCCTCTCTCCTCTTCTGCTCGTAGAGCTCGCGAGCAGTTCTAGTCCTTTTGTGCAGCGCCGTTTTGTATGCCTCTTGTTTCGCTGCGTGAGCTTGCTGGCATTCGTCGTCAAACCAGGGGTTTCGCTGTGGTGGCCGTGTGAAACCTAGCACTTCAGAGGCGGCATCTCTGATGGCTGCAAGGCAATGTTGCCACTGGTTTTTAATGCTTAATGCAGGAAGCATAGGACTCCTTAGGAGGTTATTAGAGACTCGATCGGAAAAGGACATGGCAGTCTCTTGCGATTGTAGCCGTCTAACGTCGAATCTTCTCACAGTACTTCCTTGTTTTGGCTTGGATCGTGATATCCGTAGCCGTAACTTGGCTACAACGAGGTAGTGGTCCGAGTCAATGTTGGCCTCTCGGAATGTTCGGATATCCTGGATACTGGAGAAGTGTCGTGCGTCGATCGCAATGTGGTCAATCTGGTTGACGGTTGATTGATCAGGAGATTTCCATGTCCCCTTGTGGATATTAAGATGCGTGAACTGCGTACTAGCTACCAGAACGTCTCGCCCCGCAGCGAAATCGACCAGCCTGAATCCGTTGTCGGAGGTAGTGTCGTGCAGGCTGTATCTCCCGATTATGCCACCAAAGATGTCTTCTCTTCCTAGCTTGGCATTAAAATCTCCTAAGACAATTTTAATGTCATAGCCAGGGCACTGCTCATATGTCTTGTCCAAGAGCTCGAAGAACATATCTTTGGTGTCTTCATCTTTCTCCTCTGTTGGGGCATGCGCGCATATTAGGCTTATGTTGGCGAATTTAGCCTTGATGCGGATTGTCGTGATGCGCTCGCTCACACTGTTGAAACTCAAGACTTTTTGCCTGAGCCTAGTTCCAACAACAAATCCACACCCAAATAGACGCTGTCTTTGTTCTCGGTAGCAGTCGCCGTAGTAGATATCGCAGTCTTTTAGTTTGCGTTTACCCGGTCCATCCCATCGCACTTCTTGGATGGCTGTAATATCTGCCTTGCAGCAGTTTAGGGCTTCCGCTAATTGTTCGGCTGCACGTGGTCTGTTAAGGGACCTAACATTCCACGTACATATCCGAAGATCGTTAAATACTTACATATATATACTTAGTATTTGTTGAAAGGAATCCGAGGAGTTGATTCACATACAATAATTGCACTTTTTATAAAACACATTTTTCATGCATATACTATTTTCTATTAAAATTTATTTTCGTTTGCAAATGTGGTAATTACCCTTAAAATATCTTAACTCTAAGAACCTCCAACAAGTTTACTCCATGTTTTTCTTTATATACTTTTATAGGGATGAGCACATAGAGGTTAAAGGTATACGTTCTTAATAATTAAAGTTACAAATTGTTCCTCTTGTGGTCATTACCGCAAGTAGATAGGGGATCTTGAATAAAATTTCAATTTATTTTAGAAGACTATGCGAGAGCAATTAAGGTTCATATACCCTAAGTTCAAAGGTTATCCTTATAATCCTTTATACATCTACCTATCTTATCAAAGTTTTTATACAACACTTTACCAGCACATACCAATTTCAACCCCAAGTATAGGTATAAGTGTATAGGTTAGGTAGAGCATTGCGTATACTCGTCGTACATACTTCCTTGACCACATCCTTTTCTATATCTACTATGATGGTGATGTTTCTTGTTCATACTCAATTTGGAATCAATTTTAAGTGAAGTTTTATATATAATTACCTCTTAACATGTGCGTTATCCCATCTTTAAAAGCTCTAGTTTATTTTTGGGCTTCATATATATACCTACCCTCTCTCTCAAGTTCATCCCTTATAATCTATAAAAACCTGAAAAGTATAAGGTTTTCATATAAGAGTATAATATACCCTGGTTTTTTGTTTTTTTTTTTGATGAAATCGCTTACGCCCGCCATTCCAAAGTTATCTTGACTGCTCATCGGCTGACCTCCTTAACTTTCAACTTGTATACCTATCTTACCCCATCAGAAAATATTGAAACCTGGATGATGAGGGTTTGAGTTGGTTTATAAAGTAAATGATGAAAACAAATTGTTTAACATCAAAGATTTAAAAGTGTTTTTGTTTTTTAACGTTGATATGAAGTGGTTGCTTATACTGGCGTTAAAGACCTATTAATTGGGATGATTTTTGTTTTACAAAAATGTATGAAATTTAATTAAACCCAATTGAAAATCATTGAAGCCTTTTTTGTTTTTTTTTTTTTTAATTTTGAAAACTTAGGTCACGTGACTCTTTGTGTAAATGGAATGTAATGATTTTTAGAAGTATAGTACCTGGAGCAGTTTGAAGTTTTCGGACTTTGTAATCTTTGAGGGGAGATAATAATTAACAGAAATTGTTTCAATTTGAGATGCATGCTGTGTGGGCTTGAGCCATAAAATTCATCAATTGCAACAAAGATACAAATTAAAATAGAACAAACAACTTCTCTTTTAAGGTGCTCTAAAATTTATTCCATATTGGTTCCGAGAACTCTAATGGGTTTTTCAATAATGGGTTTTATTTGAATAGCGCAAAATTGATAAAATCTGCTAAAAAAAATTATAATAATTTTGCAGTCTCAGTTTGCTTTAAGAACCAGGTTTATTGATATAATTGATCTTCAGTAGGGCTGTCTACGAAACGAAACTACTTTTGACCGAGACGGATTGAAAACGATACCGAGACGAGACTGAAGTTTTTCGAACGGGCCATGGAAGAATGACTGTGATCGAGAAAACATGTGATAAAATGGCATAGGTATATGTCGTACATAATTAATTTTATTTCTGCCAACATATAAACTTTCAAACGTCTGCAATTTCCAACTTGCCTCATAGACGGAGCTGAACTTAAAAATAAAACTAGGTGAGACGAGAGAACCTATAAAACTACTGAAAAAAGCGAGACCAAGAACCAGGCTGAGTAGATGCTTAGTTACACGAGACTGAGACCAATACCGAAACTTAACTAAACTAATTTTTTCGATATTGACGAGACGAGTTAGGTCGGTTGGGCTGTTGACAGGCTTTTTACCGATTTGTATATATTTTACGATATCACGAAGCACGACCTAAGAATTTGCAAAACGTAATGTAGATTCGAACCTCTAGCGTTGAAAAGAAAGTTTTTTATTTAAAAACAGGGGAACGAACTTAAACAGGCAGAAAGAGGTTCGTGAAACGGTTATAGTAAATAGGTTAGGGCACACCTACATCCATTTTTGATGGAGCTGAGACTTAATTGAGGTTCTCTGCCGCTAATGTGCCGAATTGTTGCTTGCTTATCGACTTATAATTTTTCTTTCAAATAACCTCAAAGAAGGAAGTTCAATGGTGTCAAATCACATTATCATATCGAGAAATTGACATCACCACAACTTCAGATACCACAGTCATTGAATTTGTAGCACAAAAGAGCGATTGTTACGTTAGCTGTGTGTATGTTAAAACCACATATCGTCCACATCCATATCTTTTAATTCGAACCAAAAAAGTACGTTATCATCTCACGATATAGCGAACATCATTAACAGGAACTGCATAACAGGTTTTATTTTGGAAAAAATATTGCCCGATAAATGTCACCAAACAGTTACTCTTTATGGGTGTACTGATTTTGCGACAATCAATCTAGGATTTCTAGACAATTCTGCTTATTGACGAGTCCTCTGAGGTGAGAATGGACCTCATTACTAAAGATTATTTTCTTCAAAAATTGATTATCCATTGTTGCCATTTCTGAGATGTTCAATTTTTAGGCAACGAGGACAAATTGAGGTGGATGGCTCTTCAGGCATACTATCGCGAACAGCAGCAATATTTTCGGCAGTGCGAGCCGTACGAGCATGCACTGGTGTTTTCAAATCTTCTATAGACCCGGTTTGCTCAAATCTTTGCACGATATTTCGGATTGTACGTGCATTTGGACCATTAAATTGACCGACGCACATTTGGACCATTAAATTGACCGACAAAATCACGATGTGGATATGAATTTTAATTTGAACGCCCATTTTCATTTTAAGCCTAAATAACTTTAAGGCGTTGCTCGATTGTGTTCATATCTTTCCATGGTTCAAATTAAGTTAGTCTGAAATTGAAATGCAGCAAAATAACTTGACATTTAGGTGTAGTTCAAGTTACGCCCTTACAACTTAATCACCTTTTAGATCAGAAAGACAAGGTCTACACCATCGGCTATGCTTCAAGAATTAGCAGAAATATGTACTTCAAATAAATGTAGTTCTTAAGCTATTAAATTAATAGATTCAGTAACGAATTTAAAATGAAAAAAGAGGCTGATATGCAACCCACACTGATAACTTCATATCCCGTCTGTCGATTTCTCTTGCTTAAAAGCTTGTCTATATGTACTATTATCAATTTTACCAAATATGCGTACTATTTTTTGTGTTATAAAAAAACTACTAAATATCGAAAACATTATTTTCTGCCAAAAAAATAGAGTTTGAAGACAATATTTAAAATGCTTAAAAGCTTTTTGAGTCGTTAGTATATTTTAAGGAAGTTTTGGTTTTGTTTTTCTGTTAGTTTTTTTTTTATTTTTGTAAAACAATAGATTTTCATGAGTGTTGAAAAAAAAATATTTTTAAAAGATAAAGGTTGTTTAAAGCCAATATCTCAAAGTTTTGATAAGATATTTGAGTTGAAAATCAATTTTACCAACTTTGAGTAATATTTTTTTAAGTTTTTATTTAAAAAAAACTTTGTTGCACAAAATTGTTTTCGAGATAAAAACATTTTGTATTCGTAAAATTTTGGAGGTGACACATTTTATTTCAGTTTTTTTTTTAATAGTAAAGAAAAATATTTTTTTTTATTTTTCCCAAAAATATATATGTTTGGTATCATACTTACTTACTTAAGGTGGCCCTACAGTCCGGGCCGAACCTGGACCTCAACCAACAAGCGTCTCCAGCCAGCTCGGTCCCTAGCTGGCTGTCTCCAGTTTCACACGCCAAGTTTTGTTGAGGTCCTCTCCCACCTGGGTGCGCCATCTGAGAAGCGGTCTTCCTCTACAGCGCCGTCCCTCGGGATTGGATTTGAAGACCTTCCGGGCTGGAGCGTTGATGTCCATCCGCTCTACATGACCTAGGGATCTAAGCCGTTGGACTTTAATTCTGCTAACTAGGTCAGTGTCGCTGTACAGCCCGTACAGTTCGTCGTTATATCTTCTCCTCCATTCTCCATCTATGCGTACGGGACCAAAAATCACCCAAAGAATTTTTCTCTCGAAGCATTCTAAGACGCTCTCATCTTTCTTTGACATAGTCCAGGCCTTAGCGCCATAGATGAGAACCGGGATGATGAGTGTATTATAGATGGTGATTTTAGATGCTCGAGAGAGGACTTTACTTCTCAATTGCCTTCTAAGTCCAAAGAAGCAGCGATTTGCAAGAGTTATTGCAAGAGATTTTAGCGCTGGTGTCGTTGTCTGCATTAATAGCGGTGCCTTGGTAGACAAAGTCCTTAACTACCTCAAAGTTATAGCTGTCCATGGTGACGTTTTGTCCAAGACGTCGTCGTTCAGTGTCCTTTTTTGATGACAGCATATACTTGGTCTTGCCCTCATTGACCACTAAACACATCTTCTTCGCTTCCGTCGCAATGATCAAAAACGCTTCACTGACCACGCTTTGATCTTCCAATTATGTCAATACCATCTCCGTATCCGAGTAATTGGATGGACCTTTGGAAGATTATGCCTCTAGTTTTGACGGTTGAGTTTTGCACAATTCTTTCGAGAACGATATTGAAGAAGTCGCATGACAGTGCATCGACTTGTCTTAAACCTTTTTTGACATCAAATGCATCGGTAAGATCTTTTCCCACCTTGATAGACATTGCTCTGTAGAGCTCTTCCCCATGGTTGCTGTCATACGCAGCTTTAAAATCGATAAAGAGATGGTGGGTATCGATTTGAAGCTTCTGGGTTTTTTTCAAGATCTACCGTAGTGTGAATATTTGGTCGATAGTGAACTTTCCTGGTCTGAAGCCACACTGATACATACTTATAAGGTTGTTGACGAATGGCTTCAGACGTTCACATAATACGGCATAGAGGATCTTATACGCAATGTTAAGTAGACTGATGGCTCTGAACCTCTGTAGTTGGCGCAGTTTAGAGGGTCTCCTTTCTTATGTATCGGGCACACTATGCTGAGATTTAACTCAATGGGCATGCTTTCTGCCGACCATATTTTGCAGATAAGTTGGTGCATGCTCCCTACCAGGTAATCGTCTCCTGCTGTGAATAGTTCGGCAGCGAAGCCATCAGCCCCAGCAGCTTTGTTTGCCTTTAGTTTAGATATAGCTATCTTCACTTCCTCAAGTACGGGTAGGCGGAATTCTTGATCTTCGTCGCCGAGGTTGCGTGGTTCTATTTCCCTTACAGCGGAGTTCGGTTCGTCATCGCCGTTATATAATTTAAACAAGTGATCTTTCCATATTCTGTCTGATCCGAAGTTCATTGTCCTTATTTCGTTTGCGTGAGTTGTCAACAGTGAATCCGTCCCGATCCGAGGCTTGTTGGTGCTTCGAAACTTAAGGTATTTTTACGTGGCCAGGAAGTCACCCCGACGGCACAATCCCCAACTGGAGAGCCAGATCCTTAGTATAACTCCAAGGAAGGGGAGCCTTATAAACCGCTCCTTACAGGCCTAGGCTCCGAATATGTCGAAGAAGCCCTATAAGGTGTTCACTAAGTAGTTCAACCTCACTGGAACTATAGACGCCACCGTTGATTCCATCTCGAGAATTCGTCCGCTGTCGTCTGGATAAGGAGATGTGCCTTAGTGGAAATACCTCATTTAAGTATCATTTTACAATATGTTATATAAAATTTAATTTAAGTCTCGAGCGTTTTTGGTTCGTAAGATATTTAGGGTTAACCAAAATTACCACCTTTTTTTTAAACTGCTATGGTAAAAAAAAACACAATTTTCTTGAGATCCCTTTCTGCATGTTTTCTGCCTTATTATCTGTATAACAAAATTTATTCGAATAAGATATCTCTTCTGGTCCTTGAGCTATGGGCGACGAAAGAAACGTAGTGAACTACGTACGGATGTACGAACGTACGTTCACACGCACGCACAGACATCTTTCTAAAAATCTTTTATTTCGACTCTAGGTACCTTGAAAACGTCGAAAAATGTCAAAATTTTCCATTTGACAAAATCTACCCATTACAATAACTGCCTATTTAAAGTTTAAAACACTTAATAGCACCAAAAACTGAATTTTAGCTAATAACGGGATATCTATTTTACGGTTTCAAAAGTATAGGGTCGAAATTCGACATCTATCAAACTAAGATGTTTAACCAATTTTTTTTGTCAGTTTTAAAGTCTGACATTTACGAAAATAATAATCGCCTGGCGATTCTGCCACAGCCACAATTCGTGCTTTAAGATTAGGTTTTGGGTTACATACATAAGTGTCCAACAAAGCAAGCAATTGGCCAAATTGTGCAGAAATTGTGAAACTTTTTCAAATACAAAGATGAAACGACTGTCACCGTCAATTCGGAGCGTTTTGGTCTTATGAAAACCGACATTTTTTTCCTGCTATTTAAGAATACAACTTGAAGAATATGTGCTTTCAACGCGACGACCACACATCTCGAGCGAATATGGCTTTATTACAATTTTTCGTTGTGGCGATATAAACTGGCCATCAAAACCATGTGATTTGACACCGCTATAGTGCTACGCGAAA
>NC_079147.1:23710216-23883382 GCF_945859685.1 Eupeodes corollae
CTCAAAACTATGAGAAAATGAGCTATTACACTATTGAAGTTTTTGTAAAAGTTAAGAGGAGATTTTTGCTGACTAACAGCAATAAAAATGAAAGTGATATCATTAAAACCGGCCAATTGAGAAAGTATTGAAGTATTGCTGTATTACTTAAAAATGCTTTCTTTTGTAATTATTTTAGTTTCTTGTCGGTTTGCTTAGGTAGTAAATATTTTATTCTTCATGTGAGGTGCAAAAAAAAACGTATGTTACCTGTCCAAGGAACAATTTCTTGTTAAAAATTATATGTGTTGAATTGATCTAAATACCTGGCTCAACATGAACTGATAATAAATTAAATAGGATACTTCTTTTCCCAATACCTTTTACTCTATAGAATATTCTTTTTAAAAGCAGGCAGCAATTTGATTGCTATCTTATTGAAAATAAAATATTCATTATAAAGAAAAAAAACAAGTCAGATGATATAAAGTTAAAAAGTTTACAATCGAGTATGTACTGTACACATTTTACAATTTTCATAAAATGTTTCTTTTTTTTTCCTTGAAATTCTCAACATCAACATCATTTTTTCCAATGTAAAATATACAAAATTATTTGCATCACGTTTCTACCTTTTACCTACAACATCTCCATCAACCGCAAAGTGAAATCCTTGTTATCCTTCTTAATTATTCATTTTTCAATTTTCGTTTTTCTTTTTTTTTGTAGATGGGGTAAAGGAAGGTACATATATGTTACCTACATGTTCATGTTTTTTTTTTTAAGTTAAAAAAAATAAAAAATATTAAAATTCCACACAACATATCGAATACCGAACACCGATGATTTTTTAAACAAGCCTTTTTTCAACCCTCCTCGCTCTTCATGATGCCACATCAGACCACTACTATGCATGCATCCTTCAATTCTATATTAGTTCCGTTCATGTACGAGGTAGATACATATACAGGATGCATAATGTAACCTGTTTGAATGTCGACTTTAACAATATTTTCACACAACCCCCACCCACATTTACTACAGAGTCAAAAGCCCTCAAAAAATAAAAATAAAAAAAAAGATAAACCTCACTCACTTAACCCTTCACTTATATCCATATCCTTTCACATGTTTCACTTAAAATACACAAAATAAAAATTGTAAAAACATGTAAAGACGACATTTCCAATTTGTGTCGAATGTCAGTTGCTTTTGTGTGGTAGAGAAACATACAGGCTCTTATAAAATATGTATAAACTACATTTTTATCCTTTAAATATAAAGTGGTTTCAGGGTTGGCATCGGCTTGAGCATCGTCGGCGCGGCGTGCATCCCAAATATCCTGAATTTCGCAAATATTTCGCTCAAGGATTCATTTTAATTTTTAATAAACTCTCTTCAGTCCCTTTCCAAAATTTATAAAGACAAAATGGAACACATAGTGAGTAGAGCCTCTGTGTGTGTGTTGTCTGTGGGTGAAAAGTCCTTTGTCCCAATGGACATCGAAAGATGTCTGTTTAAGAAGAATTTTCTTCTTCTTTCTCCAGCCAACCAGGATAATCTGCAATGGCATCTTTGCGCTGTGAATTTTGGTAATATCGAAGATTACTCCTTGGAGATGGGGCAGAAGGACATATAGACAAGACACACAGCCTTTTAAACCCATCACCAGAGTATAGTCCTCTGTACAGTAGTGAGGCTTTGGTATGTCCCAATGGGATTAAAGCGTGCGCTACGCTGCTGCTCGTATTAACACAAGTTCATCGCTCCCCCTAAAAAAAAATTGTATCTTCTATTCTTCTTCCTTGTTTGGGTTGTTGTTGTTGTTTGTATTGTGTCCTGTGTTCATATACCTAAGTATATTGAAAGCTATTCTAATATTCGCAAAATGTTTCCTTCAGCTCCCAGTTGCGTTTATCGCATAAATAATTGACAAAAGTAAAATTGTTTCTTGATCACTTGAGGATACCCCAGTGGAAAATTAGATATTTACCCGGCAAATTTCACTTTTAACCAACATTATCGTGAGGCTGGGTCTACCAAAAAGTATCTAACTCACACCCCAGAAATGACTGGCAGTTTGTTGCTGATGAAAATGATGATTTTATATTGTCTTGGTCTTTTCGTTGGTCTTGGATGTGGAGAGCAACACGCGTGATGTACCATTGGTCCCTGTAGACTTTTGGCAAAAAGGAAATTCATTTTGAAATTTTTCTTAAGGCTTGTTCTTTTTGTTTTAGATAAATAATTTATTCAAAATTTTGTATCTGTTGTTCTTTTTTTGAAATCAAATTAATTGAATTTTTTGAAAATGAAAAAATATAGGAAGTAGTAAACAGTAAAAAGGAACTCAAAAGAGTGAATTTTCTAAAAGACTCAAAAGATTGCATTCAAATAATTTCATTCAAATGAATGCATCAAATATAATCTTTTGAATTTTAAATGCATTGTGTCTGATTTATTTGACGTCAAGCTCTTAAATGACATCAAACATTTGAAAAACGCATTTCTTAAGAAATTTAATATTGAGTGATTTTGTATTTCAAAATAAAATAAAACTAAAAGCTTTAATGGAATCGATATTTTCTTACATTCCCAGACTTGAACAACAACAGCACAAATCCATTGAAACATGTTGCCAAGTCATCTTAGGATCATTAAAAATGTCCAACCCCAAAGAACTAAAAAAATCAATATATATAAATAAGAAGGTTCCAAGGTGATGAACAAAATTTAAAGCACGTGCTAAAGAATGTGTTGCCCTCTCATGATGCAGTTCATAATATGGTTGATATAATAGAAACGGATATTTTTATAAAAAGAAACAAAAATGAAAAAATCAATAACTCAAACTTGCATCATCATAATCACTTAGTCACCTCAATTATTAATGGATTTCAATCTTTTTGTTGTCCACATAGATAGGTACATAAAGAAGTTCATAATTCTGTTATGTTCCTTTCTGTTCGGGCAACATTTACCAACAAACAAAGTTCGGTTATCGTATATGGAAAATCAGTTTATATTTTATTTGTTTAAATCTTCTTTTGTTGCTTGGTTTGGACTTGCTAAGTATTATTAACACCAAAGAACAACCAAAAAGGACACATGAACATACATTTCTTTATAGCCCTTTTAATATTCCATTGAAGAATGACTCTGCAGAAATGTTGCTAAGCACAAAGAATATATAAAAATGTAAGAATAGACGTTGACAACAAAGCACCCTTCGTGTTTCTTCATTATGTTGCGGCAACAATTGAGATCCAATTTATATATTTTTTGGGTAGAAATTAGAACGACAATGCATTTTTCCCTCACATACCGAAAACGAAAGAAGAAAATAAAAAGGATATCAAAGATAAAAAAAATATAACGATTACAAAGCATAAAAATGCACATCTAGACACATTAAAACCCCTTAAAAGGAATGTGAAAGAAACACGAAAAAAAAAGAGAAGAAGAAGAAATTCTGCTGAATCATATTTCTCGAAATATTATTACTTTAAATGGTTTGGGCGGTTTGGCCAAGGATCCAAAACGGCTAGGCACTTACTGTAGACCATAGTTAAAAAAGACAGTACTTTACACAGAGAAAAATTATAAACTTCTTTCTTTTCAAGAAATGGGCAAAGTGAGTGCTTAAAAGTCAAGAATTAAGCTTTATGTTGTTAGAGTTTGAAACAATCGATTATGGTACTGAGTTGAGATCTTGCAACATTTTTGCTTCGTTATGGAGAATGTTCCTATTTTTTCCAAAATTCTTCCTTAAGTATTTCTGGAACTTCTTAAAGATCGATTTTTAAGGATGTGATTACATGAACACAATTTAAATTAGCTTAAATTATAAAAGTGCATTTGAGGTACAAGGGCAATCGAGTGTGGGAAACTTTCTGTCAATTTGCTTTGAAGCAGGAATAATTGACCTGAAACTGTTTAAATAGTCATAAGTTTAGATAACTAAAGATGCGGAAACATTTGTGTTATGTTGCTTCAACATGAATCTGTTTAATTTTATATTTTTTTTCAGTGTAGATATGATTTCAAAAAAAAAAAATAAGAATAGAAATTGAAATTCATGACGCCACCAGACCGACTGTCTACTGGATGATTCTACAATTTTTCTACACCACTTACTATATTATTATTATTTTTTTTGTTGTTGTTATTATTATTGGTAGTAGTAACATTTTTTAGTTCACACTTCGATTCGTACCGAAAAGATATATTTTTTGGTATGTGAAAGAATTACAAGCAAATAGAACACAAATATCAAACCAAAAAAATGTATATACGGACTTAAAGTCGATTTAATGTGAAATTTGATATTAAGTTCACGTTAAGTAGATATGGGGACGGACAGACGTTTTGGTTTTCACATTTTTTTTATTCATTTCATTTTGTAGACGGATTATTATTATTATTATGTGGTCACTTTGAAGAGTTCTTTGGAGTGGTTTATTTTTTGATTTTTTCAGATTCACGTTTGGAGGGAAAATGGTTTTTTGTGTTTTTTAAAATGCTATAAGCGTTTACATTTAAAATTTGAATAAATTTTCCTTGAGTGAACATATATTTTATATGGGAATCAATTATGTTGCAAGTGGGAGGGGTTTGTAGGGTTTTGTTTTTAGAAATTTCGTGGAATGGGAAACAATGATGTAAAAGGCTTCAATATTTGTCGAAATAGACAGTTGAACCCCACGCTCCCCACAAAATTCTGAAAAATAATTTCGGATACTTATTAAGCATAGAGATTTGTTTTTCACTCGCACATCAAGAATGTGGAATACTTCAACTTAAAGTGATTATCTCGTACTGCAAAACTTTATAATCTTTGATGAAACTATTGAAAATAGTCAGACTTATTTGAACTTGTAGTTCACACGAAGTAAAATAAGGAAATTCTTTTATTAGCCGAACATCAAGAATGTAGAATGCTTTACACAAAAAGTTGAAATATTAGCCGTCAAAACCTTACAAAAAATAAACGAAGATAGTCACACTGCAACAACTTTTGTTCAAACTTAAAAACCACACCAAGTCAAATAAAGATATTCATTTATCAACAGCACATCAAGAATGTGAGATGTTTCACAAAACTCTATGTTTCCTTACATTTTTTTATAATTCAACCTTTTAAAACCTTAGATTTTCATAGCATTATGGAGACCACCGAGAGACTGCAAATATTATTGTTAAAGTCTATGATTCACACCCAGACGTGTCTTTTAATCAAATTTACAACTCTACAAGAATGAAATTTTGTTTTCGTCACTTTGTTGCTGTACATTTTATAAGGAATATCTTAAAGATACAAAATAACGCCCATATAGATATTATGGTAATGGGGATAATCCCTCAAATTGCATCGCACACTCATTGATAGAACAAGACCATATAATCTAAAATGCATATCTAGACATTGTGCAAAAATAAAAATATCCATATCCATAGCAAACATTTTTGTATAAGAATATATTTTCTAAAAAGAATTAATCGTATAATTAATTTGATGCATGTATGCAAAGTATTTCGTGTTACATGTCATACCAAAAACTTATCAGATCTTTTCGTCGCCTTGGTACTCTCGAATATACATATAAATAAGTGTTGCGAAAAACAACTTCGTCGGTTTGTTGATTTGGTTTTTGGTTTGGTTCGTTGGTTGGTCGTTTGTCTATAAAGGCTATGAAGGAACTTTACGATGACGATGTAGCCATCTTCATTCGTAGACATTGCCATCGTCGTAGTCGTCGTCGTTTTCGTCGCCTCGTCACCACTTTAAGTTTAAGGTTTTGTTGTTTGTTGGTCTTTAATATGCTAGTTTATTATTTCGACTTTGGATATACTCGTAGTATAACGTCGACATCGCCACCACAACGCAAATGCGATTTAAATGAAACAAATTGAAGTGAAATAATTGTATACAAGTAGAGTAGAATATGTTTATAAACATATGTACCTATCCACATATTGTATAAAACCACTGCATTAAGTACAATCCCTATATTATAGGACTATGGGGTGAAAAATGCATGCTAAACATGAATGTAACTCGCCTTAACCCGCAATGAAAACTCAAGAAAAACAACAAAAAAACGTCTCTAATCATTGCAAATCTTTTCGAAATCTTATTTAGAATTCGTTCAAAGTCTCAGAGATCTTTTCCCTTCGATTATGTAGGTACGAATAGAGTATATACCCTACAGAGCGTTCTTCCTTATATGCAAATGGGTGTGTTGTGTTGTCTTGACTGCAATTTTCTTCTTCTTTTCTGTTTTTTTTTTTTTTTAAACCAAAGATATACGAATAAGTTTCAATATACATATAGGCGGATGGATATAAACTGGATCTTTCTACAGATAGATTATCTCTCTCTGTTTTAACTCGCACTATACACCAAAGTGACATCTTAGAAAATGTTCATGTTATATGCTTTGGCTTTGGTGCATGTTACATACGCATCTTATCTTAATCTTCATCAATCTCTGCAATTTCTTATTTTACGATCAAAAATGTTAAAACGATCACGACTTTAACATGCCATTTGTATCTGTCCAATTTCTTATACAACTAGACTAAGACTAAGTCTTAAGACAGAGATGAAAGTCATGTGTGTGAAATAAAAGAAAAATATAGAAAAATTCTCATTGAAATCTCAAAGAACTAATTAGATGATGTTGAAAGATACTCGTTTATCTTATCATCACACTTAAATTCCAAAAAGAAAAAATATCTACAAAAAACACAATACCCTAACTACCTTCACCTGTACACTTCCCGAACAGAAGCTTTTTTATGAGTTATATAAATATTCAGGAGTGGTGGAAGGGTTAATACGTCTGGAGGGCTCTTATTTCAAATTTATTCAGCCAATGTTATTTCATTCTAATCTCCACCCGGGCGCCATTTAGTGTTAGTCTGGTTTTAATTCCAGATTGTATGTCTTCTTGGGCGCCATTCACTTTTTGACCGAATATGATTAAATAGGACATTTTTCAGTGTAAAATTAAAAGTATTGCACTAAAAAAAAATATGAAATTAATCGGAAGCCAATATGCTTTCATATTAATAATCACCACCCGGGCGCCATTTAGTATTAGTGTGGTTCTAATGCCAAATCGTACGATTTATATTATTTTTTACCCAGAATATTATGAAATAGAACATTATAAGTGCGAATATAATCAAGCGGAAGCCAGTGCCAGTGTATTTATTTATCTCCACGCGGGCGCCATTTGGTGTTAGTCTGGTTTTAATTCCAGATTGTATGTTTTCTTGAGCGCCATTTAGTGTAACGATCTCTTTTTGGCCCGAATATGATGGAATAGGACATTTTTCAGTGTAAAATTAAAAGTATTGTATTAAAAAAAAAACAAGAAATTTATCGGAAGCCAATATGCTTTCATATTATTAATCACCAACCGGGCGCCATTTAGTGTTAATGTGGTTCTAATGGCAAATCTTACGGTTTATATCACTTTTTAGCCAGACTATTATGAAAAGGAACAGTGTAAGTGCGAATATAATCAATCGGAAGCCAGTGCCAATGTATGTATTTAACTCCACCCGGGCGCCATTTAGTGTTAGTTGGGCTCTGATGACATTTAACCATAAAAACATGGTTCCTATTACAATACAACAGAATTAAATGCACAGTAACACAAAATATGACAACACCTATTAATATTTATTGGTTTTTTTGCTTTCAAAATCCGTGCCCGGGCGCCATTTAATATTGAACCTTCCTTTTTTTCAATATTTCACAATATTTACCAACAAAAAACACAAACACTAACGAGATATTGGATTCCACTTAATTATAAAAAGTTGTAAATTTAACTAATAACATAATAGAAGTTATGCTACTCATTTATATTTGGAATTTGTTTCTTTTTTATGAAGGCTCTTGAAAGATAGTACACAAAAAAAAGGTGATAAGGCGCCTTACTTCCAAATATCTATATTTATATGTTTATGTTTATATTTTTTTTATTTTAACCAGAAGCCCTGAAGAAGCTGATAAGAAAAAAGCTTATCATAACAAAACATGTGTAATTGTTTTTCTTGTGTTACCTGCAAAGATATGACAAGCTCAATAGAGTGCCCCATGAATCTATGAACAAAATATTTAACCACGTATTTTTAATCTCATTCCGGTAGAAAATTTGAAAAAAAAAAATTAAAAAGAATTTGTTGGTCTTCAACTTTATCTTTGTTTAAATAAAGAAATAGATAAAAAAGAATTTAAGTAGCTTCCAGGTTTTCTTTGATATTTTTGAAGTTTTTTTTTGTTGGTATTTTAAACAAGACACGATGTTTTTAAAATGATTTAGAAAAAACATAAAGCATTAAGAACTTTTAAGCATGGTACTACTTTTGACAAAATCTTATCAAATTACAACTCTTCAAATGACCTAAGTTTTAGGAACTAATCTATTCATGAAAACCAATTGAAGTGTCTTTTATGAAGAAATTTTAAACTATAAAATTACTGAAGGCCAAATAAAAGCAAAAATACATGAGGCCAATTTTTCCCTTAAGCATACGCATTGTATGCATTGCACAAATGCAGACCCTTCCCTATCACAGCTGGATAGAAATCGTCCCCTTTTTGTGTAAAATTTTCAGAATTGCATATTTGAAACACAAACCTATAGAAAAATATGCGACAGTTCATTTTCAAACCAAAATATAAAAGTAGGAGGATTATTTGGTTTTGCGAAAATGTCCCTATATTGCGCATGCCCAGCAGGATTCTTATTATTGCTCATTTTTTGGGTTTTACCATTTTCGTCCTTTTCGAATAGCTTGATGATTGTTTTGTTGTTAAGGGTTCGAGTGATTTTGCAAAATTGCAATATCTCGTTACCTAACCCAAGGCGAGGTGTTTTTTTTAGGTTCGGAATTTATTAGAAGAATGAAAAATTGAACGTTTGAAAAGATTTGATTTATGTATTTGTTTTGAAAGTTATCTTCACAATGGGTGAGAAATACTCAACAACAAAAAATGAGAAGAAATTCGTCAACCTTTAAAAAAAAGGTAGAATGTTTGTTGTATTGTTTAATTTCTCGAAGATACATCGACAATTAAGTGTGTGCAAATATCTCTAAAATTCAGACAGGTGACAATCTCTGATCAATATAATGTCTAGAGCCTTAAAAACACTCTAAGCAGAGACTCGTTTTCTATGTCTACCATTATACCGTCGTTTTTATAAAAAGAAACCAACAACATCAACAAGAACGAAAAAATGAAGATAAAAATTAAAAATTCAACTTCAGTCGTTGAGGTGGTAATTAAAACAATTAACCCACACCAATTAATAAAAAAGAGCTCAATTATTTGTCACACACCGATTAATTAGAGGAATTCCTTATACTTTAAGCAATTTCAACCAATCAACCAACCAACCTTCTCCATTACCTTCAAAGTGGTGGATTGAGAAAATTTTAATTGAATTCACATAAAATGCAATCAAAATAAAAAAAGGCGAATAATAAAACAAATATAGAATTACGTTGATGGGAAATTAAAACAACAACAACAACAACAACATAAAAAAATATTAAAAGAATCTTAAGAATATTAATGATTTTGTAATAAAGTAATCAATTAAAAGAAAAGAGCGAGAGATAATCTTTTAATCATTTTATATTTTGTTTGCACATTATTGTTTTTTTTTTTCTTTATAACAAGTACTCGATTTATGAGTTACTCATAAATTAAATATTATAAAATCATACATCATATGACATACACGAGAGTACAAGACTTTGCAACAGGGAAATTATTGTGCATAATAAGACGATACCATATAAAGTCGGATTACTTTTATACATAGTTACTTTTTTTTTAATTTAAAATTCTCTAAATTGCATTAAAAGCTTTTTTTTAACATAAGAATGCGCGACTATGAGGGGGCTATAAATGAGATAGAAATAAGCAGGTACTAGGTACATACATTAAAATGTATTCATGAATTTATTATTTATTCAAAAGATAATTTTAAATTCCAAAGGTACCATAATAAGATTGAATATATTTGAATAATGATTCATATATATTTAGCTATTTGTTTGAATAATGAAAAATACATACTAAAAGAGGTTATAACGGTATTATGGGCTACTTATATTTTGTTCTTAAAGACAAACAAATTAATCAAACACATTTTTTCGATTTTTAAAAGAATTAAGAAAAATAGTTGGAAATATTGCCTAGTTTTGGGAAATATCGGAATGTCTTATTTAAAACTCATCTGAATTGTTTTGAACTTTAAAAAACTGATTTTCCTAAAAGATCTGGGCGTGGCAGTAGGTATTTCATTCCTGCGTCAAATCTAGTACGTCTATATTGGATAATAGCCTTGAGCAGATCTTCCAAATAAATTCTGTTGTTAACAAGACTCCCGTACTACATACTTCATCCAATGCAATCGATAAAGAGTTCTTTGACGGATACAACGGATTCACTTGATATTTTGACGGATTCACACAAATTTAGCTTTTAAGAGAACACGATCCAGTATGATACCGAATCCATACTAGACACAAGTTCAAAATGGAGGTATACGTCATCCGTTGAGTCCGTCAAAATCGAAGTGATTCCAAAACACATTTGTTGCTTTGACGCAATGTTGTGTTAAACAAAGTTTAAATGTTTGCATGTATTTTTTTTATTTCTGTTAGTTTTAAATAAAATTCTAACATTTTAACGAAAAGACCTCGTAATTACATACAATTTGTTCAATGCGTTGCTATAATGAGTACGTTGACGCATATGACGGATATGTGGGACCTGTGTCTTCTTCTATCGCTTAGAGTCATCATTGTGTAAAATATCTTGATCCAATTTTCTGAATATATCTACTGGAAACGAGTTTCCCGTACATTTCTGAATATATCTACAGGCAACAAGATTCCCGTACATGCAATGCAGTCATTAAATAATCCGCTGACGGATACAAGGATGGGAATAGCTTTCTAAACACGTTATTTTGACGTATTCACAAAAATAAAAATTTCAAACGAATAGAATCATATTTTATGTAAACTAGAGGTGCGCTCAAAATTGAACTTTACGTTTTCCTTTGAGTCCGTCAAAATTGTATTGATTATCAAAAACCTTTGTTTTTTTGACGCAATGTAAAGTAAAGCAAAATTTTTCATATTTATTTAGATAATGTTGGTTTTAAAATTGATTCAATCAATTTAACAGGGACTTCGTAATTACACACAATTTATTCAATGCGTTTTAATAATGGCTCCGTTGACGGATACAACGGATAGGAATAGCATTCTGAACATTATATTTTGACGTATTCACAAAAACAAACATTTCGAAACAATAGTATTATATCTTGTCCAAACTAAAGTTACGTTCAAAACTGAACGTAAAGTTTTCCGTTGAGTCCGTCAAAATCGTATTGATTATTATCAAAAAACTTTGTTTTTTTTTGACGTAATGTAAAGCAAAGCAAAATTTAAATATTTATTCCGATTATGTTAATTTTAAAATTAATTCTAACAATTAAACAGAGACTACAAACAACTTATTCAATACGTTTCGATAATGGGTCCGTTGACGGATACAACGGATAGTTTTGGCTTTCTGAACACGATTTTTTGACGTATTCACAAAAATACAAATTTAAAAAGAACAAGATCCAGTATCACGTTGAAACCAAACTGAGGAAATGTTCAGATTTTAACTAAAACTTTTAGTTGAGTCCGTCAAAATGATTTAAAAACCTTTCTTATTTTGACGCAATGCAAAGCAAAACAAAATTTAATATTTGTAGGTACGTAGTTTTCTTTAAATTTTGTTGATTTTAAAATTTACGCCAGCATATTAATATATCAGGGAATCCAAAGCAGGTCGAAGTTCAAAATTAAGCTTTCAATTTGTATGAGTCCGTTGACGCAATGCAAATCGTTGTATTAAATTGGTAAAAGAATAATATTAGAATAAAACGTCCATAAACACACAAATAATGTTATTTTCAACTTAAATTTGGGACGGATTTATACAAATAAGAGATAAATTGTAAGAATCGCTAAAAAATATCAATAAAATACCAAGTTACAAAAAACGACATGTTGGATTGCTTATTCTCGCCTCCTCAAATATTCCCATCGTAATTTTCGAAATCAAAAATCAGACTAAAAAAAATCTCAGATAATAATTTTTAACCCAACCAAACAAAGCCGCCACAAGGGTATATCTGAATCAGAATTTTAATCTAAATATATACATCAAAATTCACCCACATAAAATATACCATAAAAACCCCAGACACCATTGTACACATTTTACAAATCTAATTTCAACCATTAGACTCATAATAATATTCATGAGTCCTTCACGCCCTTTATTTTTGTCTATAAACATTCTATACGTTAGATACGACGACGAAACGAACGTATCTAAAATATACCCGTAAAAGTGTACAACGAATTCGTTTAGTCTTCATTCCATTTTGAGATTTAATTTTAATTATGCAAATTTCTCATAATTTAACAATTTTCAATATTTTCTGCTTCGCATTCTATATCTATGCATAACACATACCCTCTTTTACCCCTTTTTCTATAAAGATACAGATAGATAGATAGATGGGATAGAAAAAAGCCCGTTTCGCGAAACGTACATCCAATTTGAACTTATCTAATTTTCGACATCTCGCCATTGCGCTGAGCGTGTTTTGCTGGTTTGCTTAATTCTGATTCGGATTCTGTTCTAGATCCTGATGCTGATGTTGATGTTCATGCAAAATAGGGTCGTCTACGTCTACGCGGTAGAAGAAGAGCAAAATGTAGTTGAGGGGGGGAGGGGGTACGAGTATAACGAGAAAAAGATTTTCCCAAAAATTTAACCCTTTTTCAACGTTATTACCGTGTCGTGTCGTATCGTTTAGAAATATTATCTCACTCTCTCTCTAACACAAGCTATGTCTGCAATTTCGATGTAGATGCCGATGCTGATGCCCCCTGAACTTCTGAACATCCAAAAAATAAAGAAAGACCATTTTTGAATTCGTAAAATGGTGAATCCATTTACTTCGCACTTAACTCATTAGAATTCTGTGAATTTTTACTGGTGATTTAATAATCAAACAGAAGAGTTTTAATGTTTAACCCTCCGCCGCCACACCCCACCAAAACTCCGACAACTCGATATAGAGTCAAGAAGATAGAAGATGGGGTTTATATATATATAGAAACATCAAGTGATGTGAAGCTATAATAATTTCACCCGAAAAACCCTTTTTCAAAAGGGTGAATCTTCAAACATAGATCTCTAATTGTTGAATAATCAAATAAAAACCATCAAATTTCAGTTTACCCGTTTTCTGTGTTTAGAAAGGTTCGCATAGAAATGAATTAAAGGGGGTTTGTCGTCATCGTCATTGTACGTTCGTTTTTGGGGAATGTTTATCCCCGAAGGTGTTTTCATTTTTGTTTATCCAATGCAAGTATCGAGATTAGAACAACGAGCGAACGGCGACGTCGACGTCGACGGTTTTTGGAAATTCTTGGTTGCCTTGGAGTAGACTTATGTCATTTACACAATTCGCTAAAAAGAAAACATTGTTTCGTTCCATATAAGTGTATTGTAAGTAAGACAATGGAAAGAGGTTGTTAGAACGTTACACGCGCTTATCTAGCTCGTTTCATCATCAATTCATGCGCCTTCAAACCAAACCCCCATCCACATCCTTTCTCAATGCTTCAGGGCTTGTTTTCGATGTTCAGAAACACGAAATCCTGAACCCCACTCTCGCTGGTCGGGAATTCCAAAACAACAACAAAAAAAAAGAAAGTTATAAATGAACTTTAGATAAAAGTTACCCCCTCCCCTCTCTCTCCCTCTCAACCCCAAAACAACCAACACGAAAAATTGTTAATCAAAATCTTACACATTCGTCATTGGCGAAAGTCGGAAAAAAGGACTACGTTACGGAAATAGAAATGGAATTGGATTGTATACGTAACGTACGTCTGTTGATGGTGTGTTTTAGCCTTGATAAAGTACAATAACGGTTTATGGGTGGTAGGAATACGAAAATAAAAACATACACACAGGATATACCGAAGCAAAAGGAAAAAAAAAACCAAACCTACCGGAAACAAAACCGAAAAGTATGCGATAAAATCGCATGACACAAGCTAACCCCGGCTTCGACTTGGAAGAGAAGTCATCAGTCAAATTACTATCTTATTTTTGGTTATATGAATTTGGTTGAGTTGAGTAGTTGATGTTGTTTCTTACTCTTGTTGTTGTTTTGTTGGATATTTTTTTTTTTTGGTTTGTTGGGGACAAGGACGAGGACGGGGATGGTATATTTCCGTAAATGGCTTTATGTAATTTGTGCTAGTGGATTCCATCATTATCATCGTTTTCAGAGCGACCTACCGACTGACAATAAGGACGACAGGACGACTACGAGGACGACAGAAAGAAGGGTATTTCGTATATTTTTAGTTTACTAAAAGTATAGTAATGCCACTTAAAAGGGTATGTTCTTTTTTTGTTGTTGTTGTTGTCCTTATGACGATGTCTCTTTTGCTTCTTATTCTGACGTAATATTTCAGCTAATGTATAAGTATTTGAGATATACATAGATAGAAGACGGTGCGGAGAAACGTTTTTATCTAATGAATGATACATTTTCTGCACATCGTTTTTATCTATTTCAATATGGGAGTTGAATAAGTTTAGTTTTTGAAAGTATCTTAACCAAAAAGAAAAAAAAAAACCTAGATAAGGGGACAGGAAATAAATTGCCATACATTAGGAAATATGTATACATTACATTAATACATATTTTTGGAAGACTCTTTTTGTTACTGTCTCAATTCACCAACAATAGGGAAGTCGCAATTTGGATAATTAAAAAAAGGATTTCTTTAACTATTTTGCATTTGAAAATATTTCCAACATTACTTTTTGTCTAAATATTGACACTTTTAAAACTTCGCAACTTTTCTGTTTTAGTTTTTTAATTTAATTTATCGAAAGTTGCTTAGTTCGTCTAAGTAAAAAGGATATTGGCCAAAAGGACCAAATAATGCGACAAAATTGGACATATTTCGGTAGTCTTCCTAGAAATCTAAACAATGGACTCAACATTGTCAACAATTTGGTAAAATTTTAAGGACATTTTTGTGAGTAACCAAGCTACACAACTTAAACTTTTAGTAATTTAGTACATTCAGAGTTTCGTACATTCCGGGTTTAGAAAGATCTTCCCCAGATTTAGGTTTGTTTGCTAAGTTTGTATTAGAACGAACTCAAAAATGCTGCTTCTTTTTGAATACAAAACAAACATTTATAAAGTAGAAAAGGAGTACAATTTTTGTATGAAAAGTTAAATGTACAGCTCTTAAATATAGATTACTCAAGATTTTTCGTCATTAATTCGAAGCCTTGATCCCTGGAATCTAAAAATATTTTCATCGAAATCTTAGAATTTACTTCAGAAAAATCACATCCAAAACTGAAAGATTTTTACCTTAAGGCAGCCAAGAAGTTGCTCAATTGAGATAGTTTCAAAAACAGATAAAAAAAAGAGGTGTTGAATACGAAATTCAAATCTTGTACCTAATCTATTAACACAGATTAAAATTATGCATCTAAAAGACTTGAATGCTTAAGTAATCCAAAATGCATGACAATCGTTACAACTTCTCTAAGCAAACAGACAATATTTATAAGTTAACAAATTTAAATGCAACAAGCATCAGTCGGTTTTGAAATCGGAAATGAGTACATTTCTTAACTTAGTTTAAGGGTCTTTTATAGTTTGGTAGTAGTTCATTAAGAGAATGAAAAAATCGTTGACTCAATGAAAGTTTCAATAAATTTAATGAAAAATTTGTTGCCAAAAAACTGCTTTTGTTAAGAAATTGAACAAACTGATTCAAAAAAGTAAACGACTGTAATTTTTTAACCTTTTAAAAACAAATACAGTCTTTTAATGAAATTTTTCATAAAAATCACAAACAATTCGTTGACTCAATAAGATTTTTAATTGAAATATGATAAATACGCTTTGAAAATCTGCGTCAAGATGTAAGGGCATAAAGATTGGTTATAAAAAAAGAGTAATTAAAAAATGTATGAAGTTGTTCATCAAAAGAATTAAAACTTCGTTATTTTAATGAAAATTTGAAATTTACTAAAAATAAACGGCAATTTCTGGAATCAAAGATAATTGCAAGTTAGTCTTTCAATGAAATTTTTCATAAAAATCACAAATAATTCGTTGACTCAATTAGAATTTTATTTAAAAAAATGATAAATGCGCATTGAAAATCTGCGTTAAGATGTAAAGGCATATAGTTTGGTTATAAAAAAAAGAATTATTTAAAAATGTATGAAGTTGTTCATTAAAAGAATTAAAACTTCATTATTTTAATGAAAATTTGAAATTTATTAAAAATAAACCACTATTTCTTGAACCAAAGATAATTGCAAGTTAAAATCAATTATCTGCTAACTGGGGCACAGTCTAAGAGCAACCAATATTTTGTTGTTATTTCAAAAGGTTCAGAAGTTGATGAATCCCGCCCCTAAAGCCAAGTTTAAGGCTCTCTGTGAATTCCTTATACGACTTATTTTTTTACAGAACAAATTAAAACTATAAGCATCTTCCTAAAACTCTGGTCATGTACTTATTTTTTTAATGCAATTCATTTTGGCCAACAGGTGGAATTATTTTAAAATAAAATAACAAACAAATCGTTGACTGAATAAAAATTTTAATTGAAAAAATGATAAATGCACTTAAACAATCTGCGCTAAGAAGCAAAAGAATATAGTTTTGTAATAAAAAAAAAGTTATTTAAAAATGTATGAAATTGTTCATTGAAAGAATAAAAACTTTGTTATTTCAATGAAATCTGAAATTTATTAAGAATAAACGATTATTTCTTGAACAAAAGATAAATGCAAGTTAAAATAAACAATTTGCTAACTTGGGCACAGTCTAAGAGGAACAATTATTTTGTGAATTCCTTCTACGTCGTACTTTTTACAGTTCAAATTATAACTATGTGAAATATGAGCATCTTCCTAAAACTCTGGTCATGTACTTAATTTTTTCAAATGCAAACATTTTGGCCATCAGGTGAAATTATTTAAAAATTTGTATCCATCAGATACACAAATGGATACAACTACAAAATTTTAGTCGTCCACTTTGAAATTCAAATTCAAAATAAAAATTATATTCAAAAGCAAACCATCAAGATAAGCGTCCTTTTTTCTAACTCTCTCAAAAACGAAAACTACAACAACAACAACAACAACAAGAAACGAACTAAAAATTGCATTTTAACTGATGATATCCATCTGTTTTGCAAACAACAACAACAAAAACAAATGGCACTATGATCGTGTGTTAAGTCTTTCTGCCTGTCGGTCTGTCTGTCTTTTTGCCTATCTATACATTGCTACCATTTGGCCATAAGACAGACAATTATTTTATTAGATTCAATTGAAATTCAACATACAGAAGGCCAAGAGAGGAGGTTTTTGTACCTATACTGCTGTTGCTACTACTAAGCTTACTTATAGATACTTTATAAGCAGTGTGCGCCGATAACCGCACTATAAGATAAAATATAAATATTTTTGTATCTATTAATTTTGTTGTTGTTTTATTTATTTTTATATAATTTTTTGTTAAAGTTTTTGTTCTGTTTTTATTTTTATTTTGTGTTCATATCATTGCATCAGGATAGCTACATTTTAAGTGGCACTCTCGAAAAATGTTTAATTAAATTGTTAAGATTGCATCGTGGAGATTTTGTTTGGTTGTCTTTTATTTTTTGGTTTCTTTGTTTATTTTATACAAGGAAAGGCGCTGCCGCGCCGCACCGCCGTCAGTCACTCCGTGCAAAATATATTTATGACAAATGAACACATGTATCTAAGTGATCGTATTCAGTGATATTTAAACAATAAAAACTTGTGCAGTGTCTTTGCTGCGTATATTATTTAACTTTTGATTTTAAAATTAAAAATTACAAAAAGATTTAAAAAAAGACAGAAAAACGGACAGAAAAATCTCTGGTCGTCCTATAAACAGGCAAAGATTCATACGGCAAGACCGCATATTGAACATAAATACAATGAATCCGCATAATATTTCAATATAGGAGAAGGTATACTTGACTCCAGAGGGCGACATGATGCTGTGGCGAAGAAAAGCTTCCCCCCAATGGTGCCTCCAGCATCAGCACAGCACCATGAGCAAAACATTCAGCATCGCACAACAAACCAACAAAGATCATACATAAAGCCTTCATATACATAAGTATAGTGCACAACAGCTCCTTTAGAAGCATCAGCTAAGATCTTTTCCAGCGAGAGAGAGGTAATGTTTTAATTATGTCGTTTGTAGGTACCTTTGTCTTCTCGGCATGTGATCTGTCATAATTTTTCTTATTATGGTCACTTTGGCATTCTGCACGACGACGACTAAGACGACGACGGCACCAACAACGATGATGATGAAGCTGACGATGTAAACGCAACTTTGGGCCAAAACACACTGGTAGCAACATTTCAAGCTTCCTTTTCTGTTGAATGGGACAAGTTAACCATCAACAACAACAAAAAATATTACAAATAAACAAACAAAGTATATTTCCCCCACAAATATGGTGACACATAAACGAATAAGAAAAGTCTTGCTATACATGCTATATATGTAAATAAAGAAACTGTCAACATCTGGCAACAAAACTGACCCCTTTTATGATCCTGCTCTTAATATTCCTTTTGGATGACCGACCAGCCGACCGGACCGATACGTCGTCGTCGTCTTCGACAATAATGATGATCAGTGATCAGATCGACCAATCAATCAAACATAAGATGAATACACTCACGAAAATGTATCTATTTATGCATTCAAACATCTGTGCTACGATTCGATGTTGCAAACATCTGGATTCTACTTTTGTATATATACAAAAGGTAACTAACCTTCTACCTTTGATGGCAAATAAAATTTTAATTTGAATTTCTTTCAAAGGACCTTAAACAAATATTTATGTAACGATTAGCAAAAACCATACAATTTATAAGAATTCGTGCAGCACGATATACGAATTAATCACGGGTGGTGGTCAATCAAAGAAAATAATATGTATATACACATAAGCAACATGTATCTTTGTGTATCATTGATGTTAAAAGTGCAAAAAGATGAACATATTTTTTGTTCTTATAAATTTACTATAAAGATTAGCAGAGACTCGTATGTCTTGTACATATATTAATTTCTTAAAACAAGGATAATTAAAAACAAATGCACAAAATCAGAGTTATACACATGTTGCGCGATGTTTATATGTGATGATGATGATGATGATGATGATGCATGCAGTGGAGTGTGGAGACTTAGACTTTGGTCTTTGCAGCGATGAGACGATGTGGACTCTGGTTGAATCTATATGAGCAACGAATGTCAGAAATTAATATGCAATGAATAAAAATCAAACATTGGTAGGGGGAGGGGCAAGGGCAAGGGGGAAATAATATAAAAAAATATTCTCTGTGTGATGAAGACGATGATGATGAAATGAGGATTCTTTCTTTCTCTGATGATGGTATAGAATGGTGTTGATGATCAAAACAAGACGAATCGGCTGCTCTACACACAATAAGGAGATAATATCATTCGAAAAATATATACATTTAAAAATAAAATTACGAAAAAAAACATCATCATCATCACTGTTGAATTTTAAAAATATATATTTTCGTTGAAGAAAGAAAAATAATTAATTTCAAACTGTTAAGGGAATGTGGTCCTTCTTGAGTCTCTTGAATCTCTAAAAACGTAACTCCTGCTGTGAGGCAATCATAATTTTTTTTTTTTTCTTCCCTTCTTCAGATGGTAAAGGTAACATCTATACCTTTTTCTTCTTCTTGTTCTCCTTCCTTGAAGTTTTATTTTTATACAATTTTAACTACAACAACTAAAAACATGAATAAATCTGTGAATTGGAGAGGAGGTATATTGTCTAGGAGCTTTCATTTCCAGACTTCATTTCGAATGAAATTGTCAAGGTTTTTGTTATTTTGTCGCTGATTTTATTTTTCAAAACATCATCTATTTTCTCCATTTTAAAAATGGTTGCAAATTAAATTTCAATAGATATGCCTTAACCTCTGATGTCACAGACAAATAAATTTATCTCAAGACTACATTAGAAAACGAATACAAAATCACAATACTAAACGCAAATTGTTCAAAAATTGCACTTAATTTGAAAAAGATCACTGCATGGTGATTGCATATAACTGCAAAGCAGCGCATCATGCTAACGCAGCAAAACAAGCAAAAATGTAGTTCTTTTTTTGTTGTTGTATCTTTCTGACAATTGTCTATCTCATTTCTTTAGATTTCATTTTTATCGTTTGGTTTTTTTATTATTTTAAATGTCTAAGTAAAAATAAAACGTGATCGACCATTTTTTCGAATCACAACAACAAAACTAAACTACAAAACATTAAAAACAATGACAGAATAAAAAAAAATAGAAAACAACAAATCGCACCTAAACGATCCTCAGAAACAATTTGCCATTTGCCGTCAACACGGCGTCTATTTCAATTTCAATTCATTTATCACTAGATAGATACTCTTGCAATGTATCTATCAGTTTAAAAACACTCATATAAATTGAGTGCACTTTATATTAGATACATATATATACTTTGTGACTCTGACTGTATTTCTACTCTACATAAAATCCATCGTGAAGGAGAGACACGGAGGAAGAGGGGATATTATTACAAAAATAAAATGATGATACAAACAAATGATTAGACTTTTAACATTTTGTACAATTTCACCTTAAAAAAAATAGATACCAAAGTCAAATTTAGAATTAAATGAGATTGTTGAGTTTAGATACATAGGTGAGCTACAAGGTAGAGATGTTTGCGGAAGTAAAATTTAATGTTTTTTTTGGGATATGAATGAGAAGATATTTTGATCTTTGACTGAAGATTGTCAGCGAAATGAGAAAATAAACATTAGTCCGGGTCGAAGGACCAAAATTGATTTTTGAAATTTCTACAAAATTGATATATTGAGAGGAAAGTATGAAAGTCCTATACATTCGAAATCCTGTTTTCTGACGTTTTTGATCAATCGAATTTTTACTAAAGACTCATTGAAATTTTTGACCCAAGTCTGAGGTAGATTAAATGTAATTAGTGATTGACTCAAAGTTCATGGACTTTTATTTGTTAAAAATGTATATATTTAATGTCAGAATATGTATTTATTTTATTAAGGTTTCAAAATAGGTGAAGCGCATTCAAAATACAAAAATTATGAAATGGTGCTTTTGGGCGTATACGTACTTTTTTTTTAAGGAAATTTTGAAATGTGCCATTAAGTACTTATCTATTCTAGACTTACTCTTCTTTTTTTTAAAATGATTGATATTCAATTAAATTATTAGTTGATAATATCAAGAGTTCAAACAACAGGAAATTTAGTTACTCTTAAAAGAGCTTGTTTCTATAAAAGATTTCTAGGATTAGATGTCGGTTCTAAAGCTGTTTTAATTCTTTTATCTTTTACTTTAAAATAAATATAAAAGGAGTTTCTTTCAAATTATATAAATTTGACGGTCCCTATCTGTACTTATTTATAGCTATAACGTTTTTTTTAGTGAATTTTGGTTCGGGTTGAAGGACCATTTTTTTATTGAATTTAATTATCGCTTATTTTAGGATTTTTTTTTATTTTGGACTGTTTAATTTTAAGAAAATCTCACGATCTGAGACGGAAATTGTCTCCAAAATAGAAATGGAAGAAGTTTTCATTCTGATCATGTCTCTTCACATTGAAAAAAAATCAATCTTTCTTTAAAAAACAGAATTTAAGAGTTTTTTTTTCCTGAAAATCCATTGAGTATGACATTAATGTTTCACTCTAAATATAGATCATTTTGTCATTTTGTCTATGACTTCAGCTCTAATGACCTGATTCAAATTTTAAAAAAATACGAAAACATAAAGAAAATAGATGCAACATCACGAAGAAAATTAAACGGAAATCCCTTCGAATTCAACATGAAAATAAAGTAAATTTTTATTTTAGATAAAACTCTAAATTTAAACATTTGTATCTATTCGACATCGCATTTGAACGCACAATCAAGTCAAGACTGAAAACAAAAATGACACTGCGAGTGTGGTGATGCATTTAAAAGCCTAAAATCAACGAAATCAAACAAAAATCAGTCAGGAAAGTTGAGATCCACTCTATAAAAAAAATGATATCTCGGAATGGTTCGTTGATGTTGTCTTAGGGGTTCCTGATCATGCTGCCGGCAGCAGGCTTATAGACGTTGTCGCCACACTACTGCAACACCATTTCCATCGCCGTCGTCGTCGTTGTCGCCATAGCCTACGTTCACCATGCGTCGGTCGTTGTTGTTTCTTCTTCGTCGTCGTCGTCAAGACTCTAAAGTAAAGCCATCTTTGCCGTCCCATTAGCTCCACGAGGTGGTGATAAATATTGCATTCAGAGACACTAATGTTTTGCTCTATGTCATAAGGTTAAATTACAACATGCATTCACACTCGCATCATTTTCGATATCTCTTCTCAGATACATCGCTTTTGAAAGGATTTTTGTACTTTCCATTCCTCCTTGCTCCTCAAACCTTACCTAGCCAAGGAGCTTGATGGTTGTATAAATGAGTTGGGTTAAATAAACCAACAAAAAAAGAACCAAAACAGAATACAAAGTTCTATAAGTAGGTAGCTCTTATAGTGTGCTGCAGTGGCACAACAATTGTGAACCGTAAACATAATCCGCAGCAGTTGCATGCAATCCAAAATAAAACAACACACAATTCCAATATGTAGCTAAGTTTAAGAAGCGCGTTTATGCTGCGCGCGCAACTCTCAGAAAAGATTTGGCACACCATCATCGAAATCGCGCAGCATTACTGCACACCTTTAGCCAGCAGCAGCAAAACCAGCATCATCATCATCGAAGAGACATTAGCCCAAGACCGTCTTTTCATTTTCTTATCTCGTGCGACTCTTTTTGGTGTGTGATGATGTGATGTTGCATGGTCAAGAAAAAGTATATCTTTGCAGCTACTTCTGCTTGATGCTTGCACGCAGTTACCGGTGCGCGTTTTAAAATAAAATAATCGGTAAAAGCCTTTAAAAAAAAATAAACCAAAACTGCAAACTCAAAACCAAACAAAACAACAAAAACAACAATAAAACTAAAACTAAACAAAAAAAAAAGCTGTAAGCTGCCTTTAACTTGGTATTAAATTTTAAAATACAACTTTAAACCTGTATCTTTTTTGACTCTCGCTTATGTCGATGATGCAGTCATTCTTGGCCTGTACAAAAAGGGTGTGCAGTGCAGTGCAAGTGCTTTTAAACCAAGAGACTTTATTGCCATCAAGTCTGTGATGATGTGTGCGAGATGAGGAGAACATGCAGAGTAGATTATGATTATTTTCTTTAAAGGTCACTTTTGGATATCGCATTATTTTTTTTTTTTTGTCTTTTTATATGAACTGCATGCATATTATTTATACTGCATTGCATTTGTTGCATGAAGCTGGATGCATCAACTCACACACATTCTTCTTTTAGCATTTAAATGGCAATTAATAAGGATTTTTATGAGCCGTTAAAATAGTTGACAAGTCTCTTTGACAAGAAGACCGTAGCAATGACAGTATTTTGCTTTTTTTGTTTTTCTTTGCTTTTGTTATTCTATAGCAGAGTTGCCATCAAAGTCTTTAAAAGATTGGTAAAATATTTGATATTCTTTGACAATTGCCTGAAGTGAAGGTTTTTTTTTATAAAATTTAAGTGAATAAGTCGGAGATACTTTGTTTAGATATGTATTATGAACCTCTGGCAGCCCTGCAAGATGGAAATCACAGCATCTCTGATTAGATGTAATTTTTGAAATGCAGTTTTTGTAGGTTGCTGTTGTTGTTTTCTTTTCTTCTTCATTTTGTTCAGTCGCAGTCAGTCACTAATTTGAATCTTAATAATATTCATGTTTTATGTGCATTATGTTGAAAGTTTTATAATCAGATATAACCTATCTACGAAACATACATTTAGCTGAACAAGCTTTTCATATTAGTCGAACAACATTCATTTGGATATAGAAATAACTTTGCACCATCATCATCAGCATCAGCAGCATCAAAGCCAAAGAAGTATCTAAATAATTTTCTCTGCCAGTGTGTGATGTGATTATCTTAACACCCATCTTATAAGTTAAGTTAAATCTGCACAAAAAGATACATGTAAAAAATATCTTTAAGAAAACAAAATAAAAACAAATAAATTCAAAGATTATTTTCACCTTTATTTTTGCATTTTAATTGGTGACTCGACTCAACTCTACTCTGTAGATAGATACATTAGCCTGAC
The DNA here is from genome assembly GCF_945859685.1 of Eupeodes corollae. Classification (NCBI taxonomy): domain Eukaryota; kingdom Metazoa; phylum Arthropoda; class Insecta; order Diptera; family Syrphidae; genus Eupeodes; species Eupeodes corollae. Next base: position 23,734,662 of record NC_079147.1, read on the forward strand.
CACCAACCTCATCGTATGTTCAGCCTTAAGCAACTAAGAGGTGATAGTTAGTTTAACGCATTTCCCTCATTTCATGATTGTCAAACAGATGCTCAATAAATATCACAATGAATCTGTCAGATAATTCACATCTCTGGTGGGTATATCCATAAGTATCCAGCATCAGTATGATGGGGACAAACAGAGCGAGACAGAAAGAGAACCAAAGTCAAGAGAGTATCTTTGGGAGTAGATTATTCTTATTCAAACTAAAAGATACTTATGCAGCATGTTGATGTTGATGTTGATGCAGGCATATCTAACCGGTATAATGTGGGTCCAATATGGTTGACCAAAATTAAGAAATAACCTCTGAGGATTGATGCAGTTGGATAGAAGGTAAATATGGTCGCCGCGCCAGAGGTACACACAAAAGACTCTATGGAATCTCTTAGTGGGGGATTTATATACATTATGTATGGAGTAGTATAGATATTGTATCTCCATTGTGAAAGACCGCTTTGGTTGCACTCTACTGAGACGACAAACGACGACGACGAAGACCAAACTGTATGGACTTGGATTTGGTGGATTTGCGGATTCCTAGACGACAACTTTAGCTACAGCGACGACTACGACAAAGACGTGGACGACAAACTGACTGACTCTGTCTATAGTTTCGTATCTAAATTTGTATTTTTTGTGATTCCTTTGTTTTTATTTTGCATTTTTATATCTTAAGTGCATATATTGCAAAGTTTTAACAAAAAGTGAAAAAATACGTGTGCGCATGAAAGCGTTCTTACGCCCGCCAGCCACTGCCGATATACTCAGTCTTCATATAGACTTTTTTGGTTGGACTTGGACCACACTGCTGCTGCTGCTGCTGCTCTACAGAGCTATAGTAGGCTAGGCTAGGCTAGAGGTAATATCTTATACAGTACTCCAAGTAGAGATACGAATGCGAGTGTTTTGTTTATGTTTTTTTTGTTTTGCTGCGATTCTGATGTAATATTATAGGGCGCTGGATGAGTGCGCGCTTGCATAGCTTATACACAAACCATGAACACATTTTGAGGAGATGTGACAAATTTGGAAGAGATAAAACACGACAAGGCGACATTGCATTGCTACACTATATGGTAATAATTTTGTCTGTTGTGTGTTACTTTTAACATATCACTACAAAACCAACAACAACGAGCACTATATATGTTGGATAATGCTTTTTAGAGACAGAACTTGAGATTTTCAGCGCACTAAAAGGAGTGCTCAGTCATGTAAGGGACTTTTATGTGAGTCTATAGATGATAGTAGCTTTAGTATCTAGTATGAGTATCTTTGAACATATAAATCGCTGGAATTTAGTATTGGGTTTTATAGGATTGATGTATAGATTTGAGGCTTGAATATTGGATGAATTAAAAAGTTGATTGAAAAGTTAATCTCGGTTGGAGGACCAAATTTCGAAAATTTTTAAATGAATTTAGTTTAAAGTTAAGTTGATTTTAACTTAATTGAATTTATCCTTTAACAATCTTCAACATTAACATTAGAACATATTTTCTGTCTCTCTTCATTACAAAACATTCAAAAAACAACTTTCATGTACAAAATAATAAAAAAAAATCCAGCTCGAAGGACCAAATTATTCATATTCTTTTTATAATAAATTCAAACCAAAGAATGAATAACTTTGCGTGTTAATAAATATTTATCGCTTGAGTTGTTCATTTCACATAAAATTAGATTAGAAATCCTTAGTGAATACATAATTCTCACAACAACAACAACTATTCTATGATTTATATGCCAAAAATTATGACGGATTATACAAAATGTCAAAAAAGAAAGAAAAGATGCTAATTACAAAAGGTGGGATATATAACTTCTCTTTCATATACAAGAAATTCCAAAAAATAAAGAAGAAGGAAAATAAAACAAAGAACGTGTATAAAAGTTCTCTTTGCAACTTTCTCAACTCTTCAAGAAAGTTTATTATTTTTTTTTTGCTACACTAATGAATAAAATTTTCCAACTTGACTTTTAATTAAAAATATTTTCCCGTCTCTTCTTCTTTTTTTTTTCTTCAATCTTCTCTTCACTACTGACAAAATTTTTCAGAACCATTTTCAACATATTCAAGAGTGAAACCTTAATTACCTTTATGTACGTAGTATATTACAAGAACAACAGAACAGAAACAAAGATACATCCAAACATACTTTTAAGAAGTCTTAAAAGGTACTATATACACCTACTCTTCATTGTTTGTTGTTGTTTTATAATATAAATACTTTTTAAGATACTTTTCATAAGACCTTGGGTGTAAAAATGTTTCTTTTGTTGTTGTTTTTGTTGAAGAGTAGATTGTTAAAAATCACATTTTGAATGAACCATAAGTCTGAAAATGAAGGAATATGCCAAGCTTAAGGGTAAACACCATTTTTTTCCATTTTGGTGGAGACGCGAGGGGAGGTAGAGTTTAAGTTGAGAAAGAAGAAAAGGTGTGGTGCTGTGTTTTTGAAGGGTTGTTCGTCTTAAATAATAATTACAACTTGCGTAAAAATACAATTAAAATGAAAAATAAGCTACCAGCTTCGGAAGGGTTTCGCATGCGATTATAAAAACAACAACAACCAAAAAAAGGTAGATAAAAATAGCTTAACGTATGAAGAACTATATAAAACAATATTTGGGGCTAAAATTAAGTCTTATTTTTAATGTAATTTAAGGAGGGGTTAGACTTTTATATACAGTAAATAATACCACATACGGTGTGGAACTAATAAAAAGAAAAACACATCAAGGACGATGGGATATTTGATATTTTTGTTTTTATATTTCTAATTTTTGTTCGAAGTTATTTTATATTAAACCTTGAAGTATGCTGCCAAGACCAAACCCAACACCCTTCTCTAGACTCCGATTCCTTGTACCTCATATATGAGTATGACGACTGAGTGATAGAAAATTTCATTCATTCTTGGCTGGATAATTCCCAATTGGGACATACGGTGGAATTATAATTCATTCAACTTTCTCCTGATGGTAGCTCAGCAAAAGGTTACATAGCTAAGGTATGCCATGCTCGCATTCTATATGTGAGTTCAAGGAAGAAGCCAATCCCTTCATATATGAGAGAAGGTACGTAGAGTATAGACCAAACAGGAGTAAAATATTCAACTAATAAATGAAATATGATGCTAAAACACTTTCTAATCAGGGGCGGGCATGGTTTTGAAGAAATAAGAGTCGAGTCAAGGCGAGGGTGTTGTGTGTGCATGAGCCTTTTGCACATCGCATCAGCTTGCTTCTCAAAGCGTATTACCAGGGATTTACGTAAAGTCTGCGCGTTCTGAATCCAAATATAAGACTTTATCCCACACTCTTGTGAGGGTTTATAATATTATATCCCTTATAGTCCTGTGTGTTGTAGCTTTGTATATGATGGGGAACAAAAGACTATACCTAGCTCGGGAAGGGTGGCGCGAGAACCAAATTGACGCCAATTACCAGTCACAGCCACCAGTGCCACCATCAGCCAAACACCCCCCGATTTAATCCTCTTCGGGGATTTTGGGAATATTCACTTCACTCAAGGGGAATCCGAGAGTGGAATATGGAATTATTTTTATTATTTATTTTTTTTTAGACTGTACTGAGCTGTTGTTGTTGTTTTATATCACTTTGGGTGAAAATAAGATGTATTGCCACGGTATATAAAATATGATGGAAGCCACTTTGTATGCTTATTGTCAAGTGGAGAGATTGAGGGATTTTAGTGCGTGTTTGCATTCTTTTAGAGAGATATAGATAGATTGAATTTTAGCTGGATGTTTAAGGGTAATTAATGAATTGAATTATCATAAATAGATTCTTATATTTTTAAGGGGGGTGGAGGATGGTTTCTGTGAAATATTTAAGAGTGATGAAAGTTGAGATGGATTGGGCAGATTTATCAATTTAGTGAAATAAAACTGAAACCCTCCTTCTTAAGCCAAAAACATGACCAAGATTTTAAGTAAATCAACTTTTTTGAGTTTTATTCAAAATTATTGGTTTTGTTTTTCAAAATGCAGTATTTGGTCTTTTCAGCAAAGCAAAATCCTAAAAGGGGAGTATCATCCCCCTCTCTTTTTCGCCATAATATTTGCACTTTTAATTATACTTATCAGTTAACTTAGTTTAAGAGAATCTTTTCTAAGCCACACTTCAAGAATGTGGAATGGTTATTAGAATATATCAAAGCATCTTCTTAAAAACAATATATCGCAACATTCACATACTTCAAAGAATACTCATTAAAAGATTCTTTTCTATTCACAAACTTTTAGGAATACTGATTAGGAGATTATCTTCGGAGCCGCACTTCAAGAATTTGGAATGATAATCAACTTTGTTTTCTCTTATTTATTAAAATAATTATGACTTATATGCATCGTATTTATGAGAAGAATAAAGTTATTTGAGCCTCTGTTATCAGAACAGCCGCAGCATAATAATAATGGAAACAGAATTTGCTGAGTTGTGTCTTTAAGTCCGAAATATTCTTAACCCTCAAGATAAAATGAATGCATTTTCTTTATAAGAATGGAAGATTGAGAGCAGTCATAGCCTCTTATTGAAGTCTCAAAGTTGAACTGAGTAATTTGATCCAGATTTGAGGTCATATCCAAAGCTTATAAAACTAAATAACAGTTAGAAATTCCATTGCCCATTTTTGGTAGCATATAATAATTTTAAAACTAATTTCAAAAGAACATTAAATGTGGATATCGATTTCCACCAACCCTCCAAAAACCATTTAAGCACAATCCTCAGTTTCATAATAATTTGTTTTTCTTTTTACTTCAATTTTCCTTCCATCAATGAATGACCCTTTCTAAAACCGCTTAACGGTCAAACCACAAGTCATACTACACATTAACCCCTTTTAATTTAAGTTGTCTGCTTTTAAGTCCATACCAACGATATCTATGGCTTATCAATTTACTTTCAATTTATTCTGATATGATAAATAAATAAAATTTTGTATAAACATCAGATACTTTCTTTCTTTCAAAACCCGCACATTACAATTGTGCGGTCTGGCATTAAGTTAAAACCCTTCGATCTTTGATTGACTTAAACTTTCTAAATACAATTTTACCAACATTCCTACCAAGAATCAAGCCGACAAAAACCAAAACAACCCTTTTACTAGGAAATCATTATATTTTATTAAAGAAAAGTGCTTCTTCACCCACATTTCGTTTCGTTTTCAAAAACAAAATACGAGAAATTAAGGAAAATTGAAAAAAAAAATGCAATTGACCTCACTTATTGATCTAATCTCCCTCTTCTCTGCGACGACCAATGCTTGAAATGAAAGGACGGACTCGACTTTTTTTTTTTCCTCCGATAACTACTTAAAAGCGGACCTTTTGATATTTAATCCTTTCAAATGCGAAGCAATTGAACTCGAGTAATTTTGTGTTTATTTTTTTTTTTTGTTTGGTTCAAAAAATCCCCTTTTTAAATAGCTTAGCCAAAGGTTTTAGCTAATCAAGCAAGCAGCTTATACAAAGTGTACCTACATATATCGGATGCTTTAGTTTATCCAAGAAAAATAAAACCCTTTGAGTCATTAAATGTTAATTCATTGTAACAAGTTTTCTTTTAGTTTTAGTCCCAAGAGCGGCGCATCTAAGGCAGCTCATGTATGGCTTCTGAAAGGCATATAAAATTGCAAACAAGTGTAGGCATTTGTTCTAATAAGCTTTAAGAAAGTGCATAAAGCAGAAGGCACATACAGGCAAAGCAGCAAAGCACAAACGTCAAAGAAAAACCACACTTAATTAGCTAAGCTTCTTTGAGGCTTACGCCCTTAACATGGTGTTAATAAGAGTACTTTCCTTTGATCGTTTCAGGGTTTTAAGTTACTCCTAAGTTATTTTCTAAGCTCTCTCGAAAGTAGAAATACCATTCCAGTAGGTAGGTAAAGAAGAAAGAACATTTTTCCAATTTTTCCTCAAATCAAAACAAGTTATAGTCGATGGAACCAAAACAATTTATTCTATTGATCGATTCAGTGTTGTAGCTTCAAACGTTAGATACAAAAGTATCTATAATATTTTTTTTTCTTCGTTAGATATTTTGAATAAATTTCTCTGAAATCCATTGAAAAATTGATATTTCGATGGTTGTTGGTGTGTTTATTTTTCGTCTTCATATTGGACTTGGAGAATTATGTATATGAACCTTCCGAACCGACAACCCTCTGCCTTAACCCGCCATATGAACAAAAGAAAAATGTCAATCCGGTCAATTCTAAGAAGATCAAAATTTAAAAAAATAGAAACGATGAAAAAACACGAAAAAAAGTATCTAACCACGCATAAATATTTCAAATGCTCTTTGGGGTTCTGTAATCAGTTTCTAAACCTTTTTTTCTTTCTACACTGAAAAAAAAATCAATTTTCAGCTGAAATGTTAAGAATTTTTGGAGTTTAATGTTCTTTCAAAAAGGAAAAAATTAAGTGTCAAAAATTTGAATGAGAACTTTGGCAATTCTTGTTCATGTCACTCGTGATTTTTTAGTAATTCGTAATTTTTGAATCAAGTATCTTGAATTTTGTTCAGTGTATCTATGACACGGCTTAGAATTAAGAGAAAAAAAAAAAACAATAACCAATAAGAAGAAGAACAAAAAGATAAGACCCCTGGACGGTCAAGAAGAAAAAAAAAAACATATCTACAAGACGAATATAAAAATATTTAATCCAAGTGATTGGTGGTAGGTTAGGTATAAAAGGTGTATAAGAGAGGTATTGATATGTATAGGTACTATGTTATGTGTGGCACAAGACGGATGAAAACAAAAAAAAACCATCACAACAACAACAAAAAATAAGAAACATATTTTTGAGATATTGACCTGAAAAGCTAATTTAATGAGAAATTTATTCATTAGCTTATTTTATATAAGATACAAATAGAGTTTCTAAAGAAATCATTGGAATAATCCTTTAAAAGGAATCAAAATACGTAGGCAGGTAGAATCAGCTAAATATATGTGTGTGTATAAGTTTTTCGGTACCAGTATAGTCTATTTTCTTATTTTTTTTTCAAGTTTTTTTATTTAAGAAAATGAATTGGAATATTCTGATTTATGGGATATCTATAATTTGGAGTGTATCTTAAAGATATTTTCGTTAAGTAGGTAACTGTAGATTGTTTTTTTATTTTTTCTGTTAAGAAGAAGAATTTGTTTATGTTAATTATTCTTTTTGTTAAAAAAAATATACAAAGTTACTAAAATGCGTAGGTTTGTGATAGGTTGAAGAACTATTCTTGAACTTTGTATTTAGTAAAAAGTTAAGACTTATTAGTTATGAAGTCATATCTGTTGTTTTGAATTTTTATATTTTTATTTTGAAATAAATTATAAGTCGATGAATAATGTTTTAATCCATTCATAACTTTTGTTTTCAGTTTAAGAAACAAATCTACAGTTAATTTTATCATCGTCTATTAAGACTGTTGGAATTTTGATTAGAAGCTCTTACATTTCAAGTAAAGGATAAAAATGATTCACTTTTGCTTAAGAACATTTAAGCCCATTCAGTTAAAATTTTACTGCTAAACTTTTGAAAAAAGACAAAAAGACTCTTATTGGGCGCCATTTAAAATGTATTTTGTCAGTTAACTACATAGTAATATAATTTTGAGTTATTCTGGCTTTTTTGTAATTGATTTAGAGGACAGTTCAGTTTGTAAAACAAATTTTTTATTTTTAATAGCTCTTAAGAAAGGACCAGAACTGTTTTGATTGGGCGCCATTTTTTTTTTAACTATTATTATTTGGTGAAAAATTATTGAGGGGCGATTTTCGGTCAAAATATTTACCACATTGTAAAAAAAAAGTATTATATCAAAGAGTTCTATAGAAAAGGGTTTCATTTTAATGAGAGAAGCTTCGATTGGGCGCCATTTAATTGTTTTTGTTTGATTTTTGATGATTAGAAGATTGATAGTCGAGTTTAGTAGAAAATCTAAAACAAAAGTTCCATTTAAAAGAGTTCCTTGGAAAAAGCATTCGTTTTAACAAGAATAGCTTCGATTAGGCGCCATTTAATTGTTTTTGTTTAATTTTTTGCTAATAAGAAGATTGAGAGTCGAGTTCAGTTGAAAATCTTAACAAGATTCTCAAGCAAAAGTTCTATTTCTAAGAGTTCTTTGGAGAGGGCATTCATTTTAACAAGAATAGCTTCGATTGGGCGCCATTTGATTGTTTTTGTTTGATTTTTGGACCCGCTAACATCAAAATGTATGTTACAATTTTATAAAATTCAGTATAATTCAGCTGTTAACTGATGAAATTATTTTTGTGCGAATTCTTAGACAACCGTATTTTGCTTCCTTGGTACATACTTCCGTTGGGCGCCATTTAAGAAAATATATGGATTTCATTGTTTTTGCTGGACTTTTGATTCCGATAAAGCTTCTTATTTACTCAGACCTTAGTAAACTATGACACTTGTTTTACTATTAATTCACACGTCAAAAAACTATTGCAATTGGGCAAAATTTTACTTAAACTGAACATTTGGACTTTTTAATTTCTGTTTTCAAACATGTTTTTGACATCTCGACAAAACAACAACTTTGAAAATTAATAGAATCTAACTTAAGTGAAAATTTGGGCTCCAACACGTAGTTCTTGAAGTTCTGGTAACTTTTATTTAGTGTTTGTAAACAATTCTATTTATGGAGCCAACTTCAAGTTCTAAGAAAACCCACAATAAACAAGATATTTCAACTTCAAAATGTCTATTCATTCTTTTCTTGGTCAAAATTTTGTTTGAAACTTATTTATTTCCGGAATTTGTTCCTAAGCTCGAAATAAAAACAACAAAAACACAGTAGCAAGGTCCAAAATCTCTGTTTAACTCTCCAATTTCTATAGTTATAAAGGTAAGATAGTTATTTTTGTTTGTTCATCCTTAAATCGCCTCACGTTCGGTCTCTTATACGATTTTATTATTTTTGCAGAAAAAAAAAAAACTTATTTCAGCCACAATCACACACTGATGAATTTCGATACCTTCCTACATACCCTGCTATGAGAATGAACAGAAAATAAAAAGAAATAACTCAATCCAACTAAAAAAAAAAAACAAAAATACACCTTCGCCAAAAAACCGAAAGGTATAAAAGAATTAACACAGATCACAAAAGGCGAGCTAATTCGCACTGAAAAATATTCCAAGTTTCAAATAAAAATAAAAAAGAAAAGGTCTACAAACCATCACCCGAATGGAAAAGAAGGCACACCAAAGTCGCATTAGCCATGGGTAACCCCAAAATGAAGGACAATATTCTGTCCACACTTAAAACGTTCGTCGTCGTAGTCCGTCGGTCGTTTCAAAACACAACCAGAGAAAAGATATAGTTTCGTTCTCTTTGACATACATAAAGATACAAAATTTTATTTGATGTTGTTTTTTTTTCTTATTGTTGTGGTTTTTTTTTTTGAAAATTTTAAGCCCAATATTTGGCTTGACCATATAGAAGCACAAAAATGTTTCACAGGTATCTGAAGCTTGGTCCAAAAACACCAAAAACGCAAACCGATGAAGCGACAGTGATGACATTTTTGTGGTTAAGTTTTTTTTTGTTTTTGGATTTTTGAATTGGTATAGGACATCAACAAAAATAAAATTTAAAAATAAATTAAAAAACAACTTTTTTCTTTATAATAATTATTGTTGTGTCCCATCCGTTTCGCGGTTAAAAATTTGCTCCGAAGACATTTCGACATAGTTGAAGCACCAGCCAGCCATCACCATCATCATCATCGTCATCATCGCTCCAGAAATCCAGAAACAGCAACAACATTAGCAATCTAAAAGTTTATAAAACCAGACATTTTGGCAAACGACCGAAATTGATGCAGTCTTTCTTTCTTAGTTAAAGCAATCAAAACGAGGATAACGAGAATCAAATGAAACGTAACCAACAAAAAAAATAAGAAAACACCAAAGGTTTTCAAGGAAGGGGGTAGAGAGGGCTGAGAGCTCTACCAAAAGGGATTATTAAATGACAGATAGTTTTCGTAAGGCTTCGTCTCATTTAAGTCGGGAGTTCTTCTGCTGTGTTATGTCTGACGGGACTTGATCTTAAATTACCCAGTTGCACTGATGGTATTGCAACACAGCAGACTGTATGTCTGCGACGACCAAACACTGACGACAACCTGAAAGACATGAGTTCTGAGAATCCTTATTCATTTGCACCATCATCATCATCGTCAACATCGTCATCATCATCTTGTTGAAAATTAAAGACTTCTTTCTATATGTACGAGGCTTTTTTTAACTCGTGATGTTTGGGGGCTACTTTATATAGACTTTGCGAATTAAAGTCTCTGAATGAAGGCATTGTTTACACATATTGGTCACACGCAATTTCTTTCACTCGTTCTCGCAGGGTTTGATTAATTTCGTTCGGAAATGGAATTCTATTCTGTTCCAATTATTGCAGCATAGGGTGTTTATAAACAATCTTAGAACTTCTGTTAACTGCTTAAGAGAGCAGATAATCGGGACATGAAAGGACTGTAAGTGAAAAAAAATATCCTCCAGGAAGCGCAGATAAAAATATTTCTACCAACATAACTTGAATTCATAAAAAAAAACCTCTATAAATCGCTCTTTTAAGGACCCTTTTGGGCAGGGTTTAATACCTTATTATAGCTGTTGGAATTAATGCCTGCTGCTATGTGTATAAGTAGGTAACGCAATGGTCGTTTTTACTGTAGGTTTTCATGTTTTTAATTAATCGACTGAGACACGCTAAAATCCTACTTCGTTCGTCCATACACACATCCGTATCTATAGCAAGCTTTAGCTACAGAAATCCATCATCGCATCTGAGATTTTGATATACACAGGTGAACATGGTCGTCCGGCGGCGCGGCGTGGTGGTGATTCCTCTTATACCATATAGACATGTCACGTCTCCTTGGACGTCGTGAATAAGGTATAAAGGTACTACATACTCGTAGTCAGCCTCTGCTGGTTTGGTTTTCAACACCCACATAAATTACAAAAACACGAAAATTTCATCCAACTTTTATAAACGGAGAGTCAAAGTGAGTGTCGAAGGAGGTGTGGTAGGGAATAAGGTCTTTTGCTGAGTCGGTAGGTCGGTCGGTTGGTTGGTTTATTTGTTGATGGTTCTTCCTTTATAAAACACTCTTATAGAGAGGTCTTAGAGGGTAAGTTCTTTGGGTTGTTTTTTTAACTTCTACACTTAAATGGTAATGAAATTGCTCGATTAGAAGTAACAGCCACGCCTTCGGTGATCACGCAAATTCTATGTTCTAACCTTTTTTCCTGTGAGTTTATGTTTCTTTTTTTTCTATTTTTGAAATTTTTATAATAATTTTGTATAACGACAGGAGTCTTGACGAGAAGGAGTCATTATTATTTTGTTCTCATTTTGTACTATAAGGTCATAGAAGAAATTTGGAAGTTAAAAAAGGAATGGTCAAAAGGATAATGTATAAGGAGGATCAATTTTCAAGAGGAGGATAAGACTTCGGTCTGGAATTCACATTGCATGATGACTTGTTTTTTTTATGTTCGTGTTTTATTTTTGAAGAACGAATTGAGAAGAAAAAAAAAGAAATTTTGAAATCCTAATTGATGGGGTGGCAACAAATTCATCACTGCTTTTATAATGATTTATAGCACGAAGAAGGTTGAATATTTTAGTGGATGTGTACATAAAATATGGTTTATAGAATCTTTTATAGGACGTTAAGCCCACATTATGGAATTTGACTTTTATTTTCAGTTTTTTTTTATCACAGAAACGCAGAACTAGAACTGTTTTGAAATGTGCAAAAGTTCAGTCAAATGGATGAGTGGCGAAATTTTAAAATAGAAATAGGAAGATGAAGACCCGAAATCGAGGCAAAAATAGACGGGCTTACGTCGAGAAGAGTGCTCCCACGCTTTGGGCATAAAAAAAAACAAAAACAAACTTAAACGTGTAAAAATCCTTGTACTTCAAATTGATGTGGTATTCAAAAAGGTATAAATACCACATCAATTTGAAGTACAGCCGTCTTTGAAGTTCCACTTTTATTCAAAATTTTGAACGGAAAGAAAACTGTTTTTTTGACATGAAACCTTTTCTTCGAAGCATTGAAGTTCCTAAATAGAACCTGGAAGGACGTTTTCTTTGAAAAACCATCATCGAACCAAAGGAGTGCCACCCAACAAATAACTTGACAAATGTTAAATTCCCAAATGAAAGCTCAAAAAAGGTTTAAAAATACAATTCCTATTAAAAAACAAAATACCCTAGAAATGGTATCATGGAATCAAGAAAATAAAAAAACATTTGTGATCCTTAAGAATAGGTAACTACTAACACTCTGATTTCACTGCTAAAAACATCTTTTAACGTGTATTTAAAGTTCATACCACTTAATTAAAAAGTAAATTAAGCAATTTTCTTTTAAAAAAGGACGATAACCAAAATAAATAAAACTGAAAATCACTAAAAAATCAAAACTTAATTGTCATTAAAATCCTTGATTATTTCTTTTTCAAGTCATTCTAAAACTAAAGTCACTCCATTATACGTTTATGTCCATTCTATTTGCCATATCCACAAACTATAAACAAACTCATCGTCAAAGCAATCAAATCAAAATCTCTCTCCATGATTCCCAATCAAAATATAAAAATATCCTGCGTAGAGATATAAAAATTCCTTTCAAATGACGTATCCATTTCCAATTAGGCTCACTTTTATACATAACATTCGTACACTCTTATGGTTCATTGCTGTATCCATATCCTCCTTTCCTGTGATATCAAATCACCACAAAATGAGCCCCCACAATATAAACATATCTATGCATGTACATAGATAGATATATAGTGTGATATGTTCAATATGATGATGGTGAGAAGCGTGGCCAGGATTAAAATCATTATCTCCCATAGCGAGAACCAAGCCCCACAAAAGTACTTCGCAAGCAGCATTCCAGGCTTTATGACGCCAATAATGATGTTGAGAATGACTACGACGACCACGACGAAGAACGATGATGATTTTGTTGTTGCTTAGGATCAAATTGCAACCCAGACAGAAACACACACTAAACTAATGGCACCCACTCAATATAAACCAACCATCATCAGGGTGGACACAAAAATGAAAGAAAACCCAAAAAAAAAGAAAAAAATAATCAACAGTCAATTTTGATCCTTCTCATATACAGAATATAACATAGGTGCCCATTAGCCATCATCAGTGATATCCTCCTCCTCTGTCTGCCTGAGACTGCATTTTGTCATCAAATTGTGAATTTTTTTTGCTGCTGCTGCTACTTTCCTGAAATTGTGGAAGTAATGTCTTCATTAATCGAAAAATGTCCAGACAAAAATCGATTTACGAACTTTTATATTCGTACTATGAGATTCTCAATGAATGAATTTGACGCACACGCCAAATACAATTTTTTTTGTTGGGCTTATTTTTGAAAAAGGAGTCGTGTTCGAGAATATATAAAGTTGTAATTTGAGAAGTACCTCTATTTAACAGAAATGAGAAAAAATTTCGGCGGCACAGCGAGAGGGTGAGAAATTTGGTCCTTCAAACAAAACTCTTGAAATTTGATGCAAGATGGAATCAATTGCAGGATTACGTGTAAGATGGCATCACACACGACTTGAACACACACACATACACATTATAGGTCTGTCAAGGGAAATATGATGGATTTGATGTGTCAATTTGTTTAATGGGGCGAACTCAACAAAAAATATCTACATAAATACATAATTTTATCGATTGCGGGAATAAGGGTGACATTTCGGTGTTTTGAATTTAGATTTCAGAAGTGGGATACCACATTTTCATATTTTGGATCATTTTAAGTCGAATCACACAATTGTATCGTAAATATACCACTTATTTCTCTTTTTTTGGAATTATAAATAAATTCATGCACCTAGGCGTATACGTACTTTTTTTTAAATTTATTTTGTTGCACTTTTCATATGTTTCTTAATTTTTGTGGACATAATTTGTTGATAGGATTTATGTCTGGTTTTGTATTTTGAACATTGATTTAGATACAAAATGTCAAGGAATCAAAGTAATTCAGTTTCTTAATCACCTCTGTCACGAATTCCATCACAACGAAACCTTTTAAGAATTCCAAAAAAAAATCGATCACGAAAACCGCTCGTAATGTAAAAATGGATGTATTTTTAAACTACGACCGTTTTTGGTAATAGATTTATCCGGAATTCATAAAAGTATAACTTATTTCATTCTTTTAGAAATATAAATTAATTCGTACACTCAGGCGTATACGTACTTTTTTAATTTATTTTTTGTGCTTTTTGCATTTGTTACTCAATTTTTGCGGGAATCATTTCGTGTTAGGATTTATGTCTGGTTTTGTTTTTTGAACATTGATCTAGATAAAAAATGTCAAGGAATCAAAGTAATTCAGTTTCTTATCCAGCTCTTTCACGAATTCCATCGCAATCGGAAACTTTTACAAATTCCGAAAAAAAAACTATCGCGAAATCCGTCCGTAATGCAAAACTGCATGAATTTTTAAACTACGATCGTTTTTGGTAATAGCTTATTTCGGAATTCGTAAAAGTTACATCGTATTTAACTTATTTCATGCTTTAAGAAACATAAATTAATTCGTAAACTGAGGCGTATACGTACTTTTTTAAATTTGTTTGTCCTTTTTGTATTTGTTACTCAATTTTTGAAGGCATCATTTCGTGTGAGGATTTATGTCAGGTTTTGTTTTTTAAACATCGATTAAGATACTAAATGTCAAGGATTCAAAGTTATTGAGTTCTTTTGGGGTACAGAGAACACACAAACGCAAATGTTGTACGTTAAAACTTACACATTTTTGGTTTGATGCAATATACAACTCTTAAATATAAAAAATAATAACTATGGAGTTAAAAAAGAAGATAATATGCATGGCTGTCGATAAAAATAGCATTAAAGACAATTTAAAAAAATATCTATCAGAGAAGTAGTAGCGGATTACAGTAAACGCCACGATTCAAGTTTGCACAGCATTCTAAGACTATATTACGATGTATCCTTAATTTTGGTGACCATTTTAAGAAGAAATATAAATAAATCTTATCTAATTTTCTTAAATAAATTCCTAATTAATTAAATAAAATTCACTTGATAAAAGAATCATAAATAACGAGCAATTGTAGATACATAATTCTTAAAATACCTAATTTTCTTAATAATAAATAAATAATATTTTTTTAAGTTTTTGATCTGTTTTTAAAATTTACATTTTTTGTTTTTATATCAGTGTACAAAAATCTATTCTCTCGAAACACTTGCAGTACTGAATTTTTCAACGTAGGCCAGATGAGTCCCCAGAATTATCACGACGAAGAAATCCACAGAAGACTTAAGTAGTCCATCGAATGCATCATGCTCTTGGTCCTTGAGCGTGCTCTTCCAGAAACACAAGCCAGTTCCATCTCCGACAACAATAAGAATATCCACTTTTTCGTCCGCAATAAGAAGTCAGTTGTTTTTTTTAATTATTTTATAACAACAAAACATTTATTTTCACTTTTTTCATATCCTCAATAATAATAATTTGTGTTTTTTTTTAGTTTGCATTTTCCATAAGATTCTTGTCATTTTTTTTTTAATTTAATACTTTGTTTTTTTTTATTTATATAGTAATAAAAATTTGCGTTTAAAATTTACTTCTCTTGCGTTTTTGCTAGCCCATTCCTAGTTTAATTCCTTATTTACTTTTTTTGTTTGTTTGTATTTATAGTTTTTTTGTTTTTGCTTGTTTTTTTTTATTAAATAATATTCTTATTTATTATCAAATAAGTTATTGTTTTTACCACATTTTCATTTCGGTATAGGTATACATTTTGTTTTTCTTTTTTTTTTGTTAAATTTATTTTTAAAGTTTAGTTAGAATTTATATATATATATATAGATATATATATGTATTAAAAAGTGAAGGAAGTTTGGTTTTTGGAAAAAACAAAAAAATATTTTTACTTTTACTTTACTTTATTTTACTTTTTTTTTGTTTAACTATATCCTAAACTTTAGTACTTATTTCGTTATCAAATAATCAAAAATATATTTATATTTATGTATTGTATATATATATATATATTTTATTTATATACTACTATTTAGTAATTTTATTTGTTAGTATACATTATTTACTGTTTTATTTTACGTATATCAGTTTTAGGAATTTTAAGAAAAAATGCGAAAAAAATAATAACGCGATGAAGAAACTAAAAAAAAAAAAAAAAACTAACAACGCAGCTGCTGAGATGAAGTGCATTTTTTTTTTTATTAAGGAAATAAAAATAAATGGGCTTGGCTTTCATAAAACAAAGCATCAACAACTTACAAAAATTGTAAGAAATAAAAAAAAAAAATAAAAAAAAATAGAAATAAAAACAGATGAATTTTTGTTTTAAATATATTAATTAATTTTATTTTGCTAAAAAATAAAAAAAAATGCTAAGTAATAATAATAATTTTTTGTGGTTTATTACAATTTTGCTAGTATCTAATATTATATTTTTTGTTTGTTTATATATCACTTAAAACATATTACGTATATTTGATATTGTTTTTTTTTTTTTAATTTTCGTATTTTTTTTTTATAATTATCCACAACATAACATAACAAAACAAGAAAAAAAATGAATAACTAAGCATAGCTTTTTTACGTATATAAATTTGATTTTTCATTTTTTTTTTTAATTTTAAAACAAAAAATTGGCCTGTTTGTATATATAAAAAAAGAATATAACATACAAAAGAAAACTTTTTTTAAGTGCATATAAAATATTTTTTTTTTTTTTTTTTTTTTTTGAATGCAGAAAATCACAATTTTTAATTGAAATTTAAGCACATTTATTTTTGTTTCAATATAAGTTATATGCTTGCACAACAACTGCATTTCGAAAACAAAAACAAAGAAAGGAAGATATCGGGTGTTTTTATAAAAAAAAATAAAAAAAATGCCCATATAGCTTTACAAATTGAAGCGTTCAATTTTTGTGTTTTTGTTTTTGTTTTTTTTTTTTTTTATTAAGGAATAGTTAGATTTGTAGATTAAGTACGTTTTTGTTTTTTTTTTTTTTAATTTAAATTTAGTACTTTTAAAGAGGATACTATAAAAACCAACCCACTCTCGAACAAAGTATTTGAACAAGAGCATTAAAATTAAAAATATTTTTTAATGTTAAGAATAACTTTTTAAATCCCTCCAAGATTGTATTTTTTGTTTTTTTTTTTGTTTGTTTAATCGTATATCCTTGATGTTTGTTTTTTTGTTTTTTAATAATGTTTCATGTGATCGTATACTTTCATTTGAACTTAAGTTTATTTATATTTTTTACGTATTTTTTGTTGTAAGAAAAAGTTTGGCAAGACTTTCTGATATCTTGATATCTTTTTTTAAGAGAAATTTTTGAAAATATTTTCCAAATATTAGAGAAAAAGATATAGAGTAGTTCTAATTTTAATTAAATTAAAAAAATAAAAATAAAATAAAATGAGGACGAAATAAATTTGTAATCGTATACTTTTTTCATGTATTATAATAATTTTTTGTTTGTTTTTTTTTTTTTTGTTTCCTATGTGCAATAATTAAAATTTAAATAAAAATGTTAAATAAAAAAAATAACACGAGAACCGAAAAAAAAATATTTTATTTTGTTATTTTTTTTTTTTAATTTCCCTAAGAACTAGATTAAGTTTAACGAATATTATTTGCATCTTATTAAATATTGTTTTTATCTTGTAAAGTTTATATATATATATTTTTTTATGTATTTTAGGTCATCAGTCATTAAAAAATTACGTATATCGTTTTGGATCCTTAATGCTTTTAAAAATAAGGATAAAGAGGTAAAATAGATTTTTGTTTCGTTTCGTTTTTTTGTTTTTAACTATCCACATGCCCGATTATGCGTCTATACATGTGGTCTGGAAACCTCATGCACGCATAATTTCACAGCTCACAGTCATTGTAGTTTCAAAGTAAAAAAAAAAAACTGGTAATATTGTTAAGGATTTCGCTGTAAACTTGGTATTTTGTTTGTTTTGTAGTATTTTTGATTTTTTGTTTTTGAAAAAGCCATTTACAAATGTCGAAAGCGTAGGTTAAGATATTTTGGGTGATTTTTCCTATTTTACGGGACATTTGTGAATGTTATGCATTCTGAAAAGGATTTTTTTTACAAGAAAAATGGAATAATTGTAAATTTATTTTTTACAATAGAATTACTAATAAATCAAAATCAAATGTTTATTCCTACAGAAAAATAAAAAGACACTACAGACAGCTGCAAAAACAAAAAAAAGTGAACTCAAGACATGGCAGACAGTCAATTAAACTGTGTATGGATTTGGCAGGACTAAAGCTTTACATCATGTTTTGTATTTTGAAAATATATGATTTTTTAAATCAATAGTCCCAAGAAACAAAAAATTTAAATAAGTTTGTTTAAAAAACAAATAAGAAAGAGATATTAATATTTATATATTGTGTTTTTTTTTAAATACATATATTTACATGCAAATAATTAAAACAGAAATTAAAAAACACTTCTTTTTTTTGAAGAAAAAATTCCGAAGAAAAATGAAAAATATAAACAAAAGTGTTTAAATAAAATTTTACCAAGTTTAATTTTAAGTGCAAGTAAAATTTGGGAAGCATGAATGCCACACAACCTCCTCTCTACTGAACACAAAATCAATTAATAAAATTTATTATTTTTCTTTTATTTATTTTTTTTTTGTTGTTTGGTTAAAATGTAAGTAAGAAAGTGTTTTTTAATTTCTATTTTATTTAATTGTAAAAATTATAAGAAACATTTTTTTTAAAAAAATTATTGGCGAGCTATATGGGCCTCTTGCAAAAACGAAGTTTTTTTTCATATTTAAATATTTTTTTTTTGTTTTGTTTTTTGAATCTTAGATTTTTTAAATCATTTTTTACTTTAATTGTAATTCTTAGGATTTAAGTTGGTTTTAATTTATTTATACAAATTTGTTACTATTTTCATTGTGTGTTTTGTTTTTTTAAGAATTTTTGTACAATTTATTTTTAAAAGAGAAAAAAAAAATAAACAAATAAAAACAAAATATTTCTTTTAAAAAAATTTTGTCTTACATTTACTTAATAAAAAAAATTGGAACTAAATGTTCGGCTTTTTTTTTCTTAGTTTGGCATTGCTTCACGTATAGGCAATAAAAAGTTAAAAAAAAAAAACATTAATTTATGCCGTGTATAATTACCCGGATTATAATAATTATTTTTTTTTTGTTAAATTGGGACAACAACATCCACCAGATTTTTTTTATAAACAAAAAAAATTCTTTTTCGTAAAATTTTTGGTATCCAATTTTTTGGCGTGCCGTAGAGTTGTGTGCGTTTTTTTAAATTTTTTTCACTTTTTGTTGGTCTATACGTGTGACAATATTTGTAATTTTTTTTAAACTTTTTGTTGTGGTGTCAAATTTCACATAATTGTTTTTTTTTTTTTAATATAATTTAAGTTTTTTTGTATTTTTTTAATTATTTTTTTTTTTATTTAATCCCAGGGCATTGTGAGCACCCGCTTCGTTTTTGCAAGAAGGTCGTTATCGTACTACGAACATGGGTGCACCACCGCATTGTAGCTCGCCAATATAGGACCATGTGCTCCCGCGAAGGGGGTACTCACAACGTCTGGTGTACTAGCTCCATCGGTGTGCGATGTTGAATCGGCATTACTTCTTCCTTCACCATTAGCTGAACCTAATTCTGGTGGTTTGGTGGTGTCCCGTTCGTCAATCACTAAATCTATTGGCATTTTACCCTTTAAACATGATATATACCGATGACAGAAATTATCGCATAATTCATGTACCTGTAATGGTAAAGAAGAAAAGAACGTTTGTTCGTATTGGTATTTCGTAGGTAGGTGTTTTTTTTTGCGATTTTTTAGGGTTTTTGTTAAATTTTTATATTGGGTAAAATGCTATTATTTTTTTATAGAAAAATTTAATAATATAATAAAAAATCAATATAATTTATTCACACAAGGCTTAATTTTTAATATTTGAAAAATAAGACTGCATAAAAACGTTTGTCCCAAAACATATGAATGTTTTCCAATCGTGGTAAGTTTTTTTTTACTTTTTTTTTTGTAAATGAAATAATTTGTTCCTAAAACATCAATCAAGACTGTCCCAATGTTATAATTTATGTCCCAAAGCCTCCCTTGCTACTAAGTCTTTTTCTGTTTATGTATAATATTTAAGTAAAATATTGATTAAGATTGTCCCAAAACTTATTTCACTACTAAATCAAAAAGATATGATTTTTAAAGTACTAAATGGCATTTTTTATGACCTTTTAATATTAGGGAAAGATTTTTTACATGTCCCAACATCTGTCCCAAAATGTAAACACATTTTTTTTAGTATATTAAGAGTTTTGATATCATACTAAGACTTATTCCAAATTCCTATACAAGTAATTTGAATTTTCTTACTGTCAAATATGTGTCCCAAACTTAACTTCTGGCATCGTTTCAACAACATAATATCATATTTAAGCATTTAAATAAAGGATCGCTTTAAAAATGACTGTCCCCAAAACATTTAAGGACAATTTATCTAAAATGTTGATAACGAAACATTCGGTCTTTTAAGGAATTTTACAAATAAACACTTATAAATTCCTGTCCCAAATTACTCCTGCAACATTCTACGCATACATCTTCTATCAGATTGAGTATAAGTAGTCTATTTTGAAATCATAAAGCCTATGAAATTCTTAGCATTTTCTAAATTGAGCTTCCTTCTTGTAAACCCCTTCCCCCCCGCAAAAATTATAGCGCTTAACTAGCCTATACAATTTTACAACAACTTTGACTCTTGTCCCGCAGACAAAACACACACGTGAAATAAAAACGCATAACAAAAACTTATAAACAAAAAAACGACGACGCTGAATTACATATCAATCTGCGTACGTTATTAGTTCGTATCGTATGTTATGCGAATAATAAAATTGATTCGTTCGCATGTAGTCTGTCAACGAAAAACTTTCAAGCCCTGCGTTTTCTGTCTGCATTGTTTTCTCTTTTATTTTATTTTTGTCTGCACTTTAAAGGCAGGCAATAATAATTGCTCTGAAATAAACTTGTAACCATTTAACACAGCATTTCCATTGCCGCGATATATATAAAGTATGGTGCTAGTGCGTTGCAGCAACAACAACAACGACGTCAAAGTCGATGGCAACGTCGATGGCGGTGCTGGTGCTGGTGGTGGCGGCGGCGTCGGCGCACCAGTCGTCAAGTGAAGTGAATAATATCACGATATTTATTATAATGTCACATCTTCGTCGCGCATTCAAGTAAGAGATGGAAAATTTTTATGACATATTCGCAACATAAACCCTCATCCCTCTCAAAACAGCATACCACATGCCACTCTTTTTTTATTTTTAATTTTTAATTTTTTTTTTTTTCATCTGGAGGATGGTGCAGTGCATTGCTGCTGCGCTGCGTTGCGATGGGTTATATGCGCCTCTTGTAAGAGTTCCTGCTCTGCTACATCAATATTTTTACGCGCCGAGCTCGCTCAAACGACCAAAAACCGCATTTGGTAAAAAGATACAGATATAAAAATACAATCACGCGAATATTGAAAACGAGAAGTGGTTCAGTTCAGTTCAGATTCAGTTCGGGTGTCTGTGTCGTCTGACTTTGTCGTAGTCGTGGTCCTGGTCGTCGACAACGACGTTCGTCGTCATCATCATCCTAAGGAGAAACACAAAAACGGGCCAACTCCACTTTATACACAAATGGAAAATAAAAAATAAAAATGAAAATGCAAAACAATTTCGCATCTTTTTCAATGCGCGGCTAGAGGACGAATCGGTCCCAAAAAAAAAATTCTCAATCTCTCTCTTCCTTATAACACACTGTGGCGACACAATGCCACAACTTCCAGGCCTCAAGAATAAATCGTACAAATTTCTATACCCAATCTCGGGGATATCTCGCTTTTAGTGTGTATGAAGCGAGTGTATAGTATTTTAGTCGTGGTCATTGAAGTTGGTCTCCTTCGTCGTCGTCGCGTCGCGTCGGCCGCTGCTGCTGCAACTGGGGCTAAGACTGGTTGGTTCATATGGTTTGGGTCTGTTTGGTCAGTCACCAGGTCCGCCGCGAGATCCCAAAACAAAAATACGCTTAAAAACCAACAACATGTGTCTCTCTTGCGATGACGAAGTGGAGCGGTGTAGAGTGAAGTTCGTCGCATTCGATTAACTCCATAACAATGAGATGGATTTTTTCCAGTAAAACGGGTTCTCTTTTGTTAACTGTTTTTGCCTCAGCTCTTTTTTTTTTTTTTTTTTTTTTGATTTTTTGGTGCTGTAACGTGGTTTTGATGGAGAACAAGTTTCTTTTTTTGTATAAAGTCTCTCAAATGCTTCTGGCTAAAATCCTAGGTGTGTTTTTTTTTTCAAACTGTGAAATAAATAATATTTGTCTACCTTGACTCTGGCTGGAAGAAAGGAAGGAAATTCCAGGCCATACCACGTGATCATTCGCCATTTGTGTCATGAGAGAGTGTTAACAAAAAAAAAAAACGAAAATCCACTTTTATTTTATGGCAGAAAATGTGAAACATTCTCACCCAAAAATGAATCCTTGTCGGTTTCTGATGCTGGACCACGACTCTAAAAAACACGACTACGGTCGCGTCCGGCGGCGATGAGACACTCTATAAGCCCACTCAGGAAAAAAAAAAACATCCACGAAAAAAAGCTCATATCTATATACATAAATAAAATTCTCGAATGCTCTTAGTGCAGTGTGACCAGATCTTATCGCATCCCACGACAGGTTTGGTTTGTCATTTGTCACTCACAGAACCAAGGAGATACATGTTTCTGCTTTTGTTGTTTTTGAAAAGAGGATTTTTTTTTTGTTCTTATTTATTTATTTTATTTTTCTTATTTTTATATTTGCATGAACAACGACTCGACGTCAGTGGAGTCAGTCGGTTTTGTGTATACGAGTATAATCCGCTGCAGACTGCAAAAGTGACTTCGACTTCAACTTAATGCCAGGTGAACATTTTTCTCTCAACCAAATGCATTAAGATATCGCTGGATAACATTTCGCGAGAAACCATCGTAATGACAATAATAATAAAGCTATAATCAGCAATTCTTTGGCTGTAAGATACATAGATACAAAACAAGAGTAGAAATGTATCTTGAACTTTAAAAGAACCAAGAAACTACAAAAAAAAAAAAAAAACTACAACAGAAACAGAAACAGAAACAAATCCAAAGAAGTATTTAAATGCAAATGTATCTATAAATGATGTATCTTTTATAAAACAAAAGTTAACGATGAATTAAGTTGAAATGGAAAAACCCTCTACAACCGGAGAGATTCCAGGGAATGTTGTTGATGTTTTTTTTATTTGTTTTTAGAAAAATGTCGTACAACAAGTTTAAAAAAAATAAGAGAAGTATAGGAAAATTGAACTAAACCACAATTAATTCATCCGGCAAAAGAAAATCAAGTTGTTGTGTCGTCAATATACAAACATAAAGATACTCGTACTTTCTGCCTAGAATTTTACATTTATTTTGCTATTTTACACAAATAAGGTGGAAAATCTAAAAAAAAAAAAATAAGTTAAAACAAATTTGCATTTTGTGTGTGTGCTGATGTGCATCCTGCATCATCTCGATTATATAGGTAGCTTCAAAACATAGATATACATGTTTTAATGCAAATTTGTCGCTAGAGAGATGGCTGACCGCGAACACCCGCC
Source organism: Eupeodes corollae (assembly GCF_945859685.1). Taxonomy (NCBI): domain Eukaryota; kingdom Metazoa; phylum Arthropoda; class Insecta; order Diptera; family Syrphidae; genus Eupeodes; species Eupeodes corollae. Next base: position 23,758,560 of record NC_079147.1, read on the forward strand.
GGCTGCCTCCAGTCGAGCTGTTGCTACCACACCAGAATATAGATACAAGCAATGCAACAAACCGCCACCGGTGGTGCTGGTGACTCTAGTCTGGTCAAACGCGACCTTCCTCTCTCGGTAGAGGTTTGTATATAGATACAAAAGTGCATTATAATGTTTTGTATAAATTTAATTTTTGTTACCTTTGGCAGCCCCCGATGATCTGAGATCGATTGAGACACTAAAAAACTATATGAATGAAAAATGCATGGGAATTATAATAATAATATGCATTTTAAAGGAGACATTTGTGTTTTATAGTGGACTTTATGATGAGATTGAAAGATTTGCTGTTTTTATTAAAAGAGTCAATATAGACGGAGTGCACCTGTTGAATTTTAAAGTTTTGTTTAGAGGGGATGGACATTTGGGTCAATGTTTAAAAAAATACAGATGAAAAGGTTAAAAGGAATTTAACTTCGAAGTTGACTCTCACTTTTTTTAAAAGAAAAATTTACCGAATTTAAAAAATAAACGTTGAAACCTTTTTACTAAATGTCAAAACCTTTCCAAAACACTCCTTTCAGAGTTGAAGCAGTGAAGACAAATTTAATATTGATGCCGGTCACGAATTAGTACAATTAGAGTAACTTTGACCCATCAAGGAAATGCATCTTTATCTCAAAGAAGCTTTGTGAGGTTTTTATAGAATTTTTTGAACCTTAACATTCTAAAAACTAGATTAAGACAACTTTAAATGGAGATACGTAAGGATTTTTAATTTGAATATTATTTTAAAATCGTAACTTCAAATGCATAAAAAAATATGCATGCATCGAAAAAAATATGCATGCATATAAAAAAATATGCATGCATCGAAAAAAAAATATGCATGCATCAAAAAAAATTCAAAGCACATTCACTCTACAATTAATTTCTTTCACATGTGCGGTGATGGTGAGTGGACTCCTTTTATTGTGTGTTCTATATATTATCAGGACTGCATTCAGTTGCAAAACAAAAATAAGTCGCTTCTACTGCAAAAATGAAATAAAAATCATCAAAACAAAGCTGCTTTTGCTTCGGCTTCAGCTTCTGCACCACCAGAAGTAGCACATACATACCCTATACACATATATACCTAAGTGAAGGCATCAGCATTCACTCTTCTTATCGCATTTGTTTATCTCAATGTTTAGGTTTTCAGAGCCAAATATGTGTGTCTGTTTTGTGCCTATATATAAAGTCGGCTATATCCTGAATGTAAGGTAGGTATGTCGGTACTCCCGGGGTATTTTTTTATATGAAAAAAAAAGGAGGATATCTGCATTTTGTGCGCCCAGAAGAATTTTAAGCTGCTGGACTCTGAATTTTGTGTTCTCCTTCTGCATTCACCTAACCCATACGAGTTTCCTAATGGTTTTAGGTCGGTTTAAAAAAAAAAAAAAGAAATAGCAACAACTGATCATCATGGCCACAACCATGATGATGATGGTGCTCTGTTTTGGCCATTTTTGTATATTTTTATAAAGGCTCACCCTATAACAATTTTTACTCCACAACACTCATTTGCATGTCATTTAACGCAACGCAACACACACTAAGCCTCAAGCAGCGCAGATTAAAAAACAAAACAACATCAAACAAAACAAAAAAAAATAGTATAGGTACAAGTATCCCCACTGATGGCATCGCACACCTTTCGCGGCTGAAACGATGCAGCGAAAACGATTTTGTAGGCAGATACTTTGGTGCGCGCCCAAAACCTGCTCTCGCACTTCCATACAAATTAAATTAACATAGAGTTCATTGTCTGTCTGCAGTCTGTTCTTTAACAACAACAAAAAATTAAAAAAAAAAGAGGTTTAAGTTCCGGAACCCTGTAATTTAAATAATTCCTCTCTCTCTCGCTCGCCAAACAGATCGTCGTCGAGTCGAGTCGAATCGCGTCGCTTCAGAAAAATGCTTACAAAATGGTTTCTGTATTTAGCTCTGACTTGACTATGGCTATGACTTCGGCTTTAGCTTTGCATTTTCCATTCATTTGTTTGTAACATTAAATTGGTTTATCTATTCCCTGACCGAAAACCTTAAAACTATATAAAAACTCCTATCAAAGATGACAATCGCGCAAGTTGGAAAAAAGTACGTGTGCAGTCAGCCAGGTTGATTTTGCCATCTCTCATCCAAACAGCACCCGGTAGTCTCAAAGAAGTTGGTAGGTATAGTAGAGAAACAAGGCCTTGGGTATTATAAAAAAATAGGTACAACTACAGTAAGCTTTGAGCTGAATTTCTGCTACCATTTGTTGCTTATTTTCTATACAAATGCTACTTCTGACTTTGCTACAGTAAAATGTTGCAGGCTTTTTATCTGTTATGTTGTTGTATTTTTATTCGCACAGGTCGAGATCATCTCGTTGCTGTGACTGTGTTGTGTGTTTGCTGTAGTGTTCCCAAAGTTAAAGAGACTGAGGTACGAGATCAGATTAGCAACTATCATCATCATCATAGTCGTCTTCGTCGTCATCGTCTTCATCGTCGTCGAGCCGGCCGCCGCACCGTTTTCATCGTCGTCGTCAGGTGTGTGTAGTTAGAAGCTGCTGATCCTGCCGACGAACGGAGTGTAACCATTGAGTTTTCTTAACTAAGTTGGCAAGAGAAATTTGTGGAAAGATTTCAAGCTAGATAGCACTCAAAGATACAGTATACTCGTACGCATCTATTATATAGAGACTACCATATATACACATTGACACGAGATGCCTAAGGCTTTGAATATCTTAACATTTTTTTTTTATTTTTGTAACGATCATTTAAAAGCTGCAAGTGTGTTTTGTGTGTTGAAAGATAATTATCTTTTGAAGTTTTCTGCCTATATATGTAATGATTCATACAAATTTTCAATGTCACTATCAACATTTAGGTCTATTAAGAAAAAGATGCTCATGCTGATTTCGTGTTTGAAATAAATTTAAAAGAAAAAAAAAAACAACACAAACAAAAATAAAATACTGTTATAATAGTGATGTCTAGATATTATGAGATGATAGTATCTTTGGTAAACATGTTTGACTTTTGCATTGGATGCCAAATAAGATGCCACAATAATTTGTTAAAGTCAAAAGATCTCCATAGATAAGGCATTCCGATCTTCAGAGATACTGAATTGCAGTGTATTTAAATAATGAAGTGAAAATGGCGCCCAACGTGAGTACTTTTTTTTTATTTTACAGGAGAAAACTACTGCTGTGATAATTTTTTCGATTTTTTTTAACTACGCATCAAAGTAACAAATAAATGGAAGGTAAAGAAGTTTAAAAGCTGTAACAAACAATCTACCAATGATAAAATTCAAGTTACATAAATATACTTATTTTATTTGAAAATAATTCCTCTTGGCACAATATATTGTATCATTTAGTATTCAAACTTCGTCTACTTTTAAAAATATACAGAAATGACGCGATTAAAACAGAAAAAGTCATAAAACTCGCAAAAATACGATGTCAAATTCATTTTGTTTTAATAAATTAGTTAAGTGGCGCCCAACGCTTTTTTGTCTTTTCATTTTTTGTATCTCTGCTAGAGTTAAATAAAATAAAAAAATACTTTTAATTACTTTTGAAGTAATGAAGGCACATTGTGGTTGTCTTTTTATATGATCAGATACAAAAACTAGAAAAGAAGTCATCAATATTACATACACAGCATAAATTGTATCTTTTGGCACAAAATAACACCAAATCACCTCATGAGACACCATAAATTACTTATCTATATGCATAACAGCTGCTTAATATGTCAATTGAAACCAGAATTAACAAACTGCTTGGCGAAAAAAAATAAAATATCAAATTCATTTAACGACCTTAAAGTGGCGCCCAACGTTTTAATTATTTTTTTTTGCTTTTTTTCATTTTTTTCATACGATGGTTTGGTTTGAAGCTATCTTAAGTAGTAAATCACAACAAAAAAATGCTATTTGGCTACATTCTGTCACACCGTTAGTTATAGTTACAAATGCAGAGATCGACGGCTAAAGAGAAACAGAGAGGGAGAAGACAGAGTTTTAAACTGCTTCAAAAAGATTAACATTCAATTTCCAATTTACACCACCAACTAATTCAAGTCAACTTCGACGACTCTATATAATATGACCAACCATGCAACCAACTTATACCACTTCACTTCTTTGGCTGGCTGCATCCAATGGATATAGTATCTTTGTAATTTCTTAAGTCATTTGCATGTTTCCATGTCACCATGCGAAAGTTAGACTCTGGCCCAAAGAGTCACAATTGTATAGCGGCTTTTTTAACATATTTACAAAGTTTGTTTTTGTTGTATTTTTCAACTTCTTTTTGTCGTTCAATATAACGGAGTGGTTGAAGTTGGAGCAGAGTGCTGCTTTCGATGGCAATTTCAGATAAAGTCAACCAGTTTGAAGTGCACTTTTGCTGCTGGTTTTTTTTCTGTACTTTTTGTTGCTTAAAATTGTATACATTATTTATTTATGTGTACAGGTATGTTGTGGGAATACACACAATCTCACCCACAACAATTTTGTGCTTTCTCGCTCTTTCAATTTGCATTATGCACTTCTGTCATTAAAATGTGTATACACACGTTGCACTAAATAATAAAAAAAAAAATGTTGCTGGACTATCACTCTAAACTACACGCACGTATAATCCCAGTGACCCATGGTCGGTTTAATTTATGTGAAATTGTTTGCCCATTAGTAAACATTATCAGTGAGCAAACAAGTAATTGCCATTGGAATATTCATAGTGCAATAAAATATAGAAGAAAAAACCGATTGTCTTCATTAGGTTTACTGCCTTTACAACCAACACCATATAGATACACATTACTGGCTAAAGTTGATTGGATTTTTTCATGTGCGTAATCTAAGGCACATTTCCAATATAGTATCTATTGTAGACATGAATTTGCGTCACAAAAATAATGAGTAAGCTAGGAAAATAGTAAATAAATGTATATACATTTTGCCTGATGCATGCAGTGTATCTATATGTATAAAAATAGTTAAGGTAGCTAGTGGTAAATGTTGGCATGAGCTCAAGTTTGCTTGATTTGTATCTGCAACAACACTATGCTGATGATGAGGCAGTTTCCAAGACTCGTGTGTTTATAAAAATTTGTTTTATATACCTTTTACACTGGCGTGGAATAGAAGGAACTTATAAGAAACCCTTCTTCGTCAAGCCTTTTGCTAATTAAGATTGCAGAATGATTGTTGAGTTATTTTTGTGTATATATACATATTCACATCCATTTTTTTGTTCCTCTTGGTTCTATGTTAAATGAAGCCCAAGACAAAGAGAAATGCTTACTTAATTAGTGATTTGGGTGTATGTACATATATTTAGCTTAAGGCCAAATTCTAGCTCCTGGAAGGTATCATTATTATTTCTTTTTTTATTTAGGAAGCATCCTCATTGAAGTCAATGTGGGTATACTACCTATACATATCTATGATGTATCTTTTGTAATTTTAAAATCGTGGTGGATGTATCTTATAAAACTATTTGTCCTTAGCTGAAGTATAATTTGTTTGGAATTGAGATATAGATAGACATTAATCGGTTAGTTTTTGCGCTGCTCAATTGAAGTCGTGACATTAGATTTACGGTGCACAGCATTCAGTGAATAAACAACTATACAGATGTGGATTAGGTGCAGTGTGGCTGTGCAGTGATGTTGTTATTACAAAATCAAGTTTTTTTGTATGATATTTAAAGTAGGTGAAGCCAGAAAGAGGAAATAAAAATAAAGAAAACACAACAAAAACAATAAAATTCATGTATGCAACATGTTGCTAAACAATTTTGTATGTATAAACATTTTTACTTTTGGTTTTAGGAAATATTTATATCATTTTTAAATTCTATTCAGAGACTAGACAAAGAATTAGTTTGAAGATATCTAGCAACATGTTGCTAAACAAATTTTGGAGTATTTTATTTAGCACAATGCTAAAATCTGCATAGAAGTTTCTTTTTAAGCTGTTTTTTTTCATGAATAGGTACAAATAAAAAAATCGGTGATTTGAGTGCAATATGCAACATGTTGCTAAGCGTATTATATGCAAATCTCATATTTAAGGACAAAAATGAAATACAACTTTGTCAATATGACAGATTTAAAATATCTTAAATACATCAAATTATTTATCAAGGTAATTAAAACATGTTGCGAAACTTGATATATCAAACAATTTCTCCTTGAAGTCACATATTTCTATTAAAAGTAGTTATCAATTAGATATTCTTCTTCTATAAAAACTTTTTAATTCATATGCAAATTAAAAAAAAAATGTAGAAAGAAAAATTTAAATAATCATTTAAGACTGCATCTGTCAAAATAACAGTCACTCATCCCCATCAACATTTTTATTGCTATGTAGTATATGTTTTGTTTTTATACATATTCGTACATTAAACCTCTCAAACACTCTTTTAGCAATTAATATCAATTAAACTTCAAATAATCATGTCTCGTTTGGAATATTTATTAACATATTTAACAGATACGTCATATTAATCATAAATTAAACACAATATCTCCCACTTATTTGTCTTCGTGTATAAGTCTTTCCTTTTTGTGTTGTTGTTTTTTTTTTTGTTTTTTTTTTTTTTTTTATTTTCCTCCTTCGAACCTGACTGACTATAAAGTCTTAATTGCTTGTATATTTTATTATGTGTATCTTATGTATAAAATAAGTGAAAGATACAATATACATCTCTCAATCAAGCGTGACAATGTTGTGATATGAAAATATCGCATATACCATTAAAACAAAACAGCAAAATAACAATAAAACCAATCACAATGCAAAATGAATTAACAAAATAAAAAAAAAAGATCTTAAACATTGTCGTACGTCAATCATTTTATTAAGACATTTTGTTGCCGAAAAAAATAATAAAACAAAAAATCAGACTTAAACTTTAAGCTACAAGTCCCTAAGTAAACCGAAACACCACCAACAGACGCACAATATTTTGTGTTTTTTTTTTGTTTTGTATGATGTATGAGTGAATGTTAAATATATAATCTTGTGTGTCTCAAAATGAGTCTGGCTTTTTAGTTATTTTTGTTTTGTATATTAACTGGTGTACCACACAACAACACACTGTTCTTAGCAATTATTTCATTAAAACGATATAACAGTCAACTGCAGTGACTATTGATAATTTATGGCCTTTTCCGACGGACGTTGTTTAAGTGTATATGTACACTATAATTCTACACCAATGTTAATTAATTCAAACGTGTATTATACATAAAATGTTGAGACGAACAAAAAAAATTAACACAATAAATATATTAAATAGAATAAAAGTTGTTTGTGTACAAACGAAGGAATGAATGGAATAGAATTTGAAAACATGACAAATTTAGAAATGTCAAACAAAAACACGACATTAAAATCAGTTCCAAAAATGAATTCAAAACATGTTTCACATAGATGTTCTTTTGAACTATTAAATGTCAAACACATTCAATAAATAAAATGGTTTTTAAGAACTTTGTTTTGAGTTTCTAAAAAAAAAACTATTATGCAAACAGTGCCGGTAGAAGAATGGAGCCTTGTGGTACCCCATACAATCCTTTCTTCAAATGAATAGCATCTTGTTATATTTAAACGGAATTATGTTGCTAAAATAATATTTAACTTTCTGGTTCGAAATTCTTTTCCCACAAAGATAAAATATGAATCGCATTCGATTATTTAAACAGTGTCGGTACAAAAATGAAGCCTTGTGGTACCCCATATTATTTCCTTCAATTTGAAGTGATATTTAATTTTCTGATCTAAGATTTTGTTCCCATAAAGATAAAATTAAATTCGCAGAATAGTCACCAGTTGTGGTGTTTTTTTAAGTAAGATTTTGTATCTTTTCAGTTGTATTTTGTTTTATTTTTGTTCTTTATTTTTGTATCAACATCCTGTTTTCCATCACAACCAACGCTGCTGACTTCAAACAAAGGTAAATAACTAACAAAAATTCTCCCATCCAAACGTCATAATCATTCCGCCGCGCCGCCTTATTCATTCACCTGTTCTTTTATTTACTATTTATCTAAATGTATATTTGTAGATACATAGATTTTTGTTGTTTTATTTTTTGTTTTATTTTATTATCAACATTTCTTTACGCGCCAAAGAACACCCACTGCATTACATTTGGTTAAATAGAATTGATATCTAAGAACGTAGATCTACTATAATGTATCTTTTTGTGCTTAGTGAATAAAAAAAATGAATCTAAACAATCCTTTTTATGAGTGTGATTGTGCGAAAGAACTAATTATCATATATTTTTGGAAGAGTCAAAAATACAATAATTCCCCCTATTTTTTTTCTATATGAAAATGAACTTGAAACAAAAATATCAAACTATTGTTCTTTTTTTTCTGGGGTAAAAATAAAAACCTATCATGTACTTAATAAATAAATTATAAATCAGCCGACAGGGACAACCCACCATTAAAATTCACCCGTACCCGTTAAATTACTAGCCTCTCTAATTCGTCTAAATACAAAATTACAGGTTTTAGATGCGTCGTGTTTATAGGTAGGTAGGTCTTTAGGTACCCCACACACAAAAAATTCATACAAAAATTAGGGGAATTCTTCAGTCTTCAATTACTTGGCTTGAGGTCCCAAAAAACTAAAAAAAAAAATATAATTAAATGTTCGTCATTATTCTAACCACGAGTTGAAAACCAACAAATTTTTGTAGACAAAAATTAATTAAGCAATGCTCTGCGAAGCATGGAGTCTTGAGTTATTATAACTTAGCTCAATTCTCCACCACCATCGAACGGAACCGCACCGCCTACGTTGACGATTTTGAATGTTTGCTTAGAATAGTTTAGGAGATTGTTTTGTAGAAGATAAATTGTTAAAAAATTCAAATTTATGCAAATTGTTGTGCTATAACGGGGATTGATTATCATTAACATTTAACTATGGGAATTTTGGTTTTATTGAAACCAACAACAAAAAAATGTTCCGTCAACATTGCTTAGATACACATATAAAATCGTGGGACAGATATTTGTATACTAAATCCTTGCCATATAACCGGTCTTTATAGACAGTTTGGTTCATTTAATTTGCAAAACAAAAGTCGAAGATACAAAAGTATCTTTAAGTCTCAACCACGACAAAACCTTCAAACAGATTATTCCATGTCAGGCCAAGCCATCAGGCCAAGTTGAGAGTGTCTTCTCGCATCAGGTAGTCTATAGTCTATACTATACCTAGTCAGTGAGAGATTGAAGGCTAACCTACCTAACCTAAAGAAAGATACACATACCGACCCCTATACTTGATTTATGGAAAAATCGCAAAACTTAAGTTTTAAATCATATTAATTTATAAATCTTTTTCTGTTTTGTTTTTTGTTATTTCTGTTTGTTTTTATATCAAGTTTATAGGAGGTAGCCCACCTACTCGTTATGTCCATGTGGTCATTATAGATACTTTAAACCAGTTTGATTGTCTAGATACTTTTTTTTTCTTTAATTTAATTTTTAAATGGATTTTTGTTTCTATATCTCAAAAGGTAGTAGGTAGATAGATATTATATATTTAAATATTTTGTGAAAAATACAAACATACGTATGTAGGTACCAACAATATGAATATGTAAATTTAGTTGGCAATTAGTTTAGCATAAGCTTTCCTTAATTTGTGTAAATAATATTAGAATTTTTTTTGTTTAAATTTTAATTTTAACCTTAAAAGGAAAGAGAATTATAAATATAGAAATGATGGAATGATGCAAAAGAAAGATAGATTTCTTTTATTTTTGTTGAATTGGAAACATTTGAATAATTTTGATTGTATAACAGAATAAAACAGCAGTTTTATGTTAATGACATGTTTTTTTTTCTTTGGCTTGAACTTTGAAGAATGTTGACAGACATAAAAATATAATTCCAGACACATGTTCCTAATCGGTTTATAGTTTTTTTTTTGAATGATTGTTTTACATTTCTTTGTTCGGAAACATGTGTTGCATTAATGAATAAATTTTACGTGTAAGCTTTTAACAGAAAGACATTTTTTTCATCATCATGTTGCTTACATGGTTTGTTGTTATTTTTGCAACTTAAAATGTTGCAGAAACATTTTATCAAAATGTTCGTTTCGAAAAAAAGACTCATAGAGTATTTGTGTTCTTAAATAGCATTTTTGTGTTGCTTATATGTGTTTTTTATTTAAAGACGTATTTTATAGAATCTGCAACATGTTAAAAAATTGCAATTTTCATGCAACATGTTGCATCGACTTGTATTTTCTAAGAAAACAATATTTTTTTGTTCAAACTTTACCAAACCTTCCTAAGAATCCTGTGGAATTCCCACAACGTTAAAATATCCCCCCTATAGTTCCATTTTAATATTAAAAATTATAAGCCCTTGTGTGTGAATAAATCTAAAGATTTCTTACAAAAACAAAAATTATGAAAATATACTCACTTTTTCTAATTCTAAGAGGTGAAACCGAAGTACTTGTATTGCTTGCACCATCTGAAATAAATTGTAAAAAATATATATTTATTAGTTAATCTGTTAATTTATCATTTCTTAGAAAATTATATACAACAACAAAAAACAACTAAATCATCCAAAAACCTTATCAACATTTTGTTTAACATCTTGAAATTGACCCTGTCACATCCTTTATTAAGATGTTATATGTTTTGCTAAAGCATAACAAGCTCAAGACATTTTAACGACAACTCAGCACCCTAAAAACACATTAAAAATCATGTGTGTCATTTGTAGGTAACTACTCCTTTTTGTACATTGCGTTGAAACCACAACTCAACAAGACAACCCACAAGCAACATGAAATATACATTCATCCGGAGTCAGATACAAGTATAGAACCAATAAAAATAACAAAACACATAAAATGTGATTTGATTTACGACTTCTTCTTATAAATGGTATACAATATACTCGTAGATATATATTTTATGAATGAGTATAAAAATTCAAACAAAACTCATAAAATGTGTCACAACATTATTGAGAAACATTAATGGTTCATGTCTTTGCTTAAAAAAAAAGTTCATGAGTATAAGAGATTTTGTTTTTAATTTTATTACGACAACCTGTTAACAAGAATTAGTTTCACTTCCTCATTTTTTTGTGTTGTATTTTGTTTATCGTGTAACTCAATTGATAGAGCTACATGTGTACATACAGCAGATTGCAACATGTGCTGCAACAAAACCGCATATAACACAGATTAAAGAGTTAATCTAATGAATCATTGTGCGGTGCGGTTTTGTGTACACGCATTTGTACACAAAATTGCTTCACTCAATTTAGATTAGAGGAAAGAGGACAACAAAAAAAATAATAAAATTAACAAAACTCTTCATTGCATCCAAATGCATCCATTGACTCCGGGTAAAATGTATCTGTATCTATGCCATAATAAAATAGCTTTTAATGTGTAATTTTCACCAAGGCTAATGTTGCTAAGTAAACTGCGTGTCGTTTGAGTCATGCAAAAAGAAAAAACAAACAACAATAAAATCAAAACAAAAAAATTAAAAAATACACAAAGTGAATGGAATTAAACATTAAAACAAAACAACAACAACAAAAAGTTGCAAGGAGACAAAAGGCTGACTATATTGTCATATGGTTGAAAAGGCCGATCGACAAGTATTGCTGTATCGCAACAAAAAAAAAAAACTACAGCAAAAATGTTGCCGAGATTCCTGATAGAGACTCATCTGGTTCACAAGTCTTTTGTAGTCGTCGTCGTTGTTGTTGTTGGTTGGAGCAATCTTTTTATATTTGTTGTTGCATTTTCATTGGCATTGTTTTAATGGTAGATTTGGTATGCTTTTGCAAATGTTCAACAATAAAATAACCTAACAACTCTTTTATAGATACATCGTATCTTTTAACTATTTTAGCATCGCTCTGTTGAACCTGCTTTCATATACGATTTATATATGTATCTACGAGTCAGAATGTGAGAAGCTGTATCGGTACCTACGTTATGAAGGTAGGTATAGCAAGTGACCAATAATTGTTGTCACGAATTAAAAATAAAAATGATGTTTCATAGGGGGGTTTCCTTTTTTCTATCTCACATAAATATGCGCGACATTGAACTTCATGCTTTGGAAGGCTCCATTTGATTTTGTTGTTTTTCAGGTCAAGGAGGATATTTTCAGTTTTTTTTTTTTTGTTGATATGTTACAAAAAGTTTAATTGATGTACATTATTTTAATATACTTACAAGTGAATCTACTTCGGGATCCGCTGTGTAGTAGGGTTTTTGTGATCTTATCTGAAATGAAAATTAACAAAAAATTAGTTTTTAAACAATACATTTCTTTGAATATTCATATATAAGTACATAAGCAAGAAATTAAAAACAAATCAAAAACTCAGTTAAATACGAAAAGAGCATAACATTTTTTATACATATTCCTTAACAAGGTAACTTATGGATATACGTTCCACCATTCATTCGAACCTTACAATGAAATGTTCAATAATATCTTTCTATAGATAGGTATACATATGTGTGTAGATACCTACCTACCAAAAACCGATTATAATAAATGTTCATTTCGAACTTGCGGACTCAGCGGGAGGTTAAAATTTTCGCTTTGAGTCTGTCGTTTTTTTTTTACAAAAAAAATCTTGTTTTATCTTTTTTTTTTGAATTTTTAATTTCATATACAAAACAAAAAAAAAGGTGTATCTTTAGCCTTTCTTGATTTGTGAAAGAAAAAGATGTATGTTTTTTTGTTTTGTTGAATGATCATATTACAATATGGGATGTATTCCCCACGCATACAAAACCAATTTATGCAATTTTTTTTTTATTTTAATTTTATTTCGAATTTTATTTTAAGCGCAGCAATATTGAGATTGAGAATGTGTTTTTGATTTTTTTAAATGGAACCCACCTGGATGATGAAGATGATGATGATGAAGAAGTATAGAGGTAGGTAGATACGTAAAAACAAATATAAAAATAAAATGAATAAAATCGAGATGTGTTCTTTAATAACCTCTATAGAAGACGATATTATAATTTTCAATTAGTTGCTTATTTTTTTTTTCTTATTCTTCTTAAGATTTAATATGTGAAGGAATAAAATACTTGCAGAAGTTTATCGGACCAGGAATACAAAAAATGATGATAGTTCGAGGCCAAAAGGTTGTTAAAAAATGGACAGAATGTATAAATATCAAGTTTTTTGCTTTTGACCAATCTATTAATAGACCCTCAGCTTGAGCTGGATACAAGACAAATGTATGAGCCTTGAATCGTAACGGTGCATGGATGATTGACTTAAATTCTTAAGCACTAAGAAGAAGGCAAATCATTGTTATCAAGAAAGTTTCAATTTATCGGAAATTGTTTTCCATTATTTGGGGGCTCAACCCGGATAAAAGGGAGTTTTAAAATATTTCAGGATGAATTTAAATTAATATAAGTGACTTAATTTGAAAGATAGAGTCACGATGGATAAGATTTAATAATTGTGAACAAGAATGCAATATAATTGCTTTTAGTACTTCAGAAATAAACGGATTCTTTGAATTTGTTTCAGAATAGATAATTAATTTTTTGACACTGATTATTTGGGGGCTCAAGCTGGATGAAAGGAGTTTTAAAATATTTCAGGATAAATTTATCAGGTGACTTATTTCCACAGCTGAACTCAATTTGAAAGATAGATTAATGGAGAAGACTCATCAATTGTGAACAAGAATGCTGGGAGATTCATCATATTCACAACAAGAATTTCGTACGTGATTGTTAAACAATGTTTATGACTTAAACCAAGCAAGATAAACAAAGATACAGTCTAGTTGATTTCCTGTATTTTTTGTTGCTGTTTTTATTTATTATTTAAAAACCCATAGTTTTTTTTTCTGTGTCTCAAAAAAAAAATGTTCTTATTAGTTCTTACCCACTTGTGTTACCACCCAAGCAGAACTAAATAAAACCACACACGCATACTTCTCACACCATGCGTCGTTTCGTTCTTAAATCACATTTTTTTTCTGTTAACCAACCAGAAACAACAACAGCAACAACACAAAAATCCTTTCCTCTATACAACTTCTATAATCACCCTGAAAACCCAGCAGGGAATCTGAAAAACTTATCACACAATAATATAATGACTGAATTTCTTAGCTAAATATTAAAAAGAATGAATGAACACAACAGCCATAACAAGAAGATACTTTTTTAAGTGTCATTTAAAAATAAAAACTGCCTTGAAAAACCTCAAATAATAAAAATTAAAAAAAAAAAAAAAAACAGATAGCATACTGAGAATTGAGCATCCAGGATTGAATGTTCCCAAATACTTAATGTGAGAGCGTATATCCGTATATTATAGTTCCAACAATTTTATGACTTTTTGTTCAGATTACTCATCCATCATTAATTTGTATCTTCTTGGATGATGATGAATGCAGAATTATCTTAAAGATATATTTGTTATGGTTTTAGGAAGATGAGATTGTGCATTTGGTAAAGGTTTTATAGTTTTTTCTTTGTGGTTTTGGGATTTTGCGAGAAAGGTCTCAAAATAAACACACAAAAGTATCTTTTACTTAAGAATTTGTATCTATTGATTGAAAAAAGTATTTTTAAACTTAAAAAATGTCCGTCTATCATTCTAAGGGCGAATTTCAAATAAACCACACACTCAAAAAAACCTTAAAGACCACAAAAAATATGTTATATAGATATTCACATACATATATCCCGCATGATCAGTATAATAATTTACAAAAAAAAAAGAACCAAAATCTAAATTAGCAAAGCACGCGCATCTCACTCGCTCAAAATGGGGCTGGGCACATCAATCATCTTGTCAAAGTCACTCTATACGAAACTCACTCTCAAGAACCGATGATTATAAGGTTTGTCTGCTGGGATGGAATAATGATGGTTATAGGTTAAGTCGAAAAGTGGGGATCTTTGATTATGGGGATTGAAAATGGATAAATGCCCAGATGTATAATATAGATGAATGGATGGTTGGATGGAATTTTTGTTTTCTGTTATGTTGTTGCAAGAAGGCGATACTATGGGGTCCTGAGAAAACGCCCTAACATGACCCCTTCGAACATATATAAGTTGGTATGTATGATGAACTAACAACCGATCATTATAAATCTGGCTAAAGAATAAATATAGGTATCTTTATGGAATATTGAAGAAGAAGATACATCTAAACTTGTTTTTGGACAGATGTACGAGAATACGTGTTTTACCTGTGTTTTAACCTTAAACCTGTGCGCCATATTGTTTTCCTTTAAAAAAAAAAAGTGATCGGATTTGAAGTTCAAATTCTCTATACGCCGCTGCTTACAATGGCGTATCTTAAATGCACAAGCGTAAAATTCATTTTCTCAATTTCAAAGATATACAAAATTTCACAAAAGTGCAATTATTTAAAACATTGCAAATTGAGTGAGAGATAGAGAGAGTGCATTTTGTGTGTGTAAAGCGTAGTCAACGTCGTCGTTGTCGTTGTCTACCAACTGAGTGACGCGCAAACCATATAATTTTTAATGTGGCTGCAAGAAGAGGTTTTTAAAATCGAATAAATCATTGTAACAAGTAAATTCACAGCATGAGACATGGCTATAAATAAACACCCGCTCTTACTTTACACAAAAAAAAAAAAAAAAAAACAAGCATCATCTTAAAAATAAAAAAAAACTTAGAATATTAAAAATACACCCAAAAAGAATTTATACACGAAGTGACACACCGAGAAATACACTTTCTCCCCCAAAATGTTCTTTCTAAGAAGAATTAATGTATTTTTCTATAATTTATTTTTATTTGATTCTCCTGCAAGATTAAAAATATATAAAAAAAAAAAAACAAAAGAAAGAAAGTGTGAATAGTATCTAAGTATTTATCTATCTGTATCTTTGTATCTTATAGTTTTTAAAATGAGTGAAGTTTTACGATTTATCCACACAGGATTCGCATTTTTTTTCTATAGCTCTTAGCTCTTTGCCATCATGCATCAACATCAACATCAGCATCAACCATTCAAAAGAGAAAAGAGCTATTTTCATAAAGTATCTATAAATGAACATCGACAAACGCACAAATTTATATATGTATCTTTTTGTATATACATACATATGCTGATGTATCTTAAGATGATTTAAATTTAGATATTGATAAAGAAAAAAAATGTTTTTTGTTTGTTCATTTTTCGTTTGCGTTTTTATATAAAAATTTTTAAGTGCCAAATGTGCTGGCGTGAGATGCGTGGGTGAATGGATTTGTCGCGTTGTAGCATGTCGACCAAATGTTTTTCACATTTAATTTTTCTGATGAAAACTAATTCCCTCTCTGTGAAGTTATCTTTCTTTCTTCTTAAATTTTATTTGTTTCAAAAGAATGTTGCCAGATACTTAAATTTTTCAAGTATTTATTTTCTTTTTTTTCTTAAAATTTGGGTTTTTCTTCAGGATTGAAGTTTGAAAATGGAAAAATCAAGTTGGCAACCATATTTCAACCCGCATAGGCTATTTTGTCATGGACAGACAGAAAAATAAATTGTATTTCCCTTGTTTTTTCTTATATATTTAGTAGAGAATGAAGACAATTTTTGGCTTTTGGAATTTTGCTTTGTTTTCATTTTTGTATCTTTTGTGAGGGCGGAAATTCTCGTAAAATTGAATATTGTCACAAGAAAATTTTAACAATTTTAAGTGGATGTTGATATCTTTAATTATGTACACATATAAGATGTTGTTCAATTTTAAATGAAAATGAAATAAAATTCTTTGTATCTTAAACCTAAAGCATTTGCTGGTAATTAAATAAAGTTCTAAAAATAAAAAAAAACTAATTATTTGTATCTTGTACATTTAAAAATCAATAAATATATTTAAGTATCATATAAAAACTGAATCGACAAAATATTTTAAATATTTATTTTTTGGTCATGTCGTTAAATCAAAATTTGAGTTTGATTTGATGATCTTAAACCGCAAAATTAAAAACAACAAGCTATAAATACATAATTTCTTGTTTATTTTAAAAATACAAAATCCTATCAAAAGAGATTTGGATTTTTTGTATTTAAAGAGGCCATAAAACAATAAATTTAATTTTATTACTAGTGAATTGCTTAGGCAACATGTACCTAATCGCAATTAGAGTTATCGAAATTGCTTTTAATCTTTAATTTCTGTAATAATCGCTCATAAAAAAAGAACTATTGTTTATACGTTAGGTTTTATCCTGTGGCTTTTAAACATAAAATCTATAAAACACGCAGTTTAAGCTTTTTCTAATTGAATTTTGTGTTACTTCGTTGCTAAATATGAAAATTGGAAATATTACAAAATATTTAACTTGATAAAACAAAAGAAATCTTGCTATTAACCTCTAGCAACATGTTGCTGCAACTTTTTTTATACTTATGATAACTTATTCACAAGCTTCAAAGTTGAAATCAACTTCAAAAATGTCCAATAAGGTACAATTTAATCTAAAAGACTCAAGTCTTAACATTTGACACAAGAAAAGTAATGAGAATACAATTTTTATTGAACATGAATCATCTGTCATTTGAGTTGCCACCCTGAGATACATATTGTTCTGAAAAAAGATAACTTTTTATAATCATCTTTCTAATGACTAATAAATGACACTTATAGCCAAAGCAAAAACATGTAATTGTTTTAATTGTTTATTTTTTTGTATGAAATTAATAAATGTGTCTGCAACATCCACAAAAAAACCCTAAATGATGACAAGTTTAAAGCAAGTGATTATAATAATTATACCTCCTATCTTAGTGCCATTTGTTATTTGCATGTCAATATTAATTTATTTAAATCAAAACATTATTTCATCTAACAAGGCCTAGTCTAAGGCAGATAGATATAGAACATTATATGCATATAAAATTACGGAAACAATACTATAAAGTTTATTAGGTCAAAATAAAGTACACCCTATAGAACACTCGTGCAGCTCTCAACTCGTATATAACTTATCGGTTCTATTATAAACGTGTTTATCAATTATCTTTCAGTTAGATTATAATTAAATAGAAGTGTAATATAAAACTTTGTTAGTCCAAAGGTGTACAAGACTGTGTATTGTATATTTTTCCGAAAATAAAAATGTATACGTGTTTTGTGTGCATACATAAAACAATCTCGTTATCAACATCATGAGAAAACAGTAGTAACTAGACTCAAAATAATGTTTATACAAATCTATAAAGATAAAACAAAAAAAACTGAATGTGAAAAATATTTGTTGATTTTGCTCACCGTTTTCTACCGCCACAGTCAGCGGCAACAAAATAACCACAGTTAACAAAAAAAATACCAGAAAGATTAGTTGAGGAATTTTTCATCTTATTTACACGGAAATACGACATTATGACTCAGTTTTAAAAAAGATCTCATCATCATCATCATCACGATGCATCGTTGTCGTTTTCGTCATTATTATGGTGACCTGGTGTGGTGGTGATGATGGTGGTGGTGCTTCTGCAACATGCGTCTTCTTTTTCTTATATCTAGATACACCTAATTTATTTATTCTCATATAACGCAATTGATGCGGTGTGTATTCAGTGAGTATACTTATGTATCTAGTGAGTTTGATATGGTTTGTATACGGTGTGTGTCTCCTCTAATTTGACTACTTGCAATGATGCATTCATTTATGTAGATTGAAGAAGTAGCAGAGAGTCATCATACGTATCTATCTATCTACTAATGTCAATATTTATTTTGTGCGTCTAGATTTAGCTACTTTATATTTTTAGAAGTTGAAGTCATACTCGACATTCGTATCATATTCATATATGTTCTGTACAGCACATTGACTTTCACTATCATTAGAGCGTATCTTCACGATTTTTTTTTGGAAAACAGTGTTTGGTTTTTTGGGTTCAAGGAGTTTTTGTTGGTTTTAGTCTTTTTTTTTATTTTTGTCTAAATATTTTGTTTCTTTTAGATTTTGGTTGAAATGTAAATAAGGTTTGAGATTTCATGGCTTCCCTTTTTTTTCTGTCGCCACCACTATCCATAATAATATCAACCTTAATAACATTGTATACTTAGTTTTTGAGGTTAAAAAGATAAGGTAGGTGAATTCTTTCCTCATATACATATGTTGCAATGTCTTTATTTTTACTACATTTTCAGAATGAAATAAGTATGCATCTGTCTTGCCTTTTATTGGATTAAGACAGAAGGAATGTTTGCTTAGAAAGGCAGATGATAGTGTTAAAAAGGGAATTTATATTTGACAAACATTCTAAAGCAACATTTTGAGTACAAAAAATACGTACTCAATAAGTTCTGCATAACAAGAATAAGATGGGGTTCCACATGGTTGAATTTTTTGGCCGATACTTTTTATATATCTATATTAATAGAGAATTATCATATTCTAAAGTTCTATATAGCTTCTAGAGGTGAAATAGTGTTAAAAGTGAATTTATATATGACAAACATTCAAAAGGCAACATTTTGAGTATAAAAAATAGGGAAAGTTCTGCATATCAAAAAAAAGAGACGGGGTTCCACATAGTTCAATTCTTTGACCGATACTTTTTATATATTTATAATAATTGAGAATTATAATGTTCTAACCTTCTATAGAGCTTCTTGAGGTGTGATGGTGTTATATAGGAATTAATAATTGACAAACAATCGGAAGGCAACATTTTGAATACAAATAATGTAGTTTTGCATATCAAGAAAAAGACGGGGTTAGACATGGTTCAATTCTTTGACCGATACTTTTAATATATTTATAATAATTGAGAATTATAGTATTCTAACCTTCTATAGAGCTTCAAGAGGTACGATGAAAACAAAACATAGAATAGATGAGGTTCCACAGTTGTTTTCTTTAGCCGAAACTTAACAGGTAATTATAATACTCTAACCTTCTAAAGAGCTTTTAGAGGTAAAATAGTGTTAAAAGGGAATTTATATTTTACAAACAATCGAAAGGCAACACTTTGAGTACAAAAAATAGGTAAAGCTCTCATTATCAAAAAAGAGACGGGGTTCCACATGGTTCAATTCTTTGGCTATAATATAATATAGATTCTATATTCTATAGAGCTTCAAGAGGTATGATGAAAACCATAACAAAGAATAGATGGGGTTCCACATGGTTATTTTCTTTAGCCGAAACTTAACAGGGAATTATAATATTCTAACCTTTTTTAGAGCTTACAGAAGTAAAACAGTGTAAAAAAAGAATTAAGGTTCGACAAACACTCGGAAGGCAATATTTTGAGTAAAAATAATGTAAAGTACTGCATAAAAGCGAAACATGACAAGAATTAGATGGGGTTCCACATGATTGTGTTGTTTGGCCTATACTTTTGTATATAATAATATGGAATAATTATATTTTACACTTTTACAGAGCTTCAAGAGGTTATTTTACTCGCAATTTCTTTAAATTAAAGGTTGTTTCAAAAAGTATTTAATTAGTTTATTTCTGTTAGGAATTCAGATAAAGGTTTGTTGGTAATCGATGAAAAAAGGACTTTATGAGGGGAATGTTTTTTCTTTAATATTTAAAAGCAAATTCTAAAATTTACTAAAATCTCATTAAAAAAATCTATAAATTGCCAAAATTCATTATTAAACATCAATCTAAAAGTGAAATTGATCGTATCTAATAGTGCTACACGACTTATAACAATTAAATTTGACCCAGAAATCCCATAATGATGTGATTATAATAGCGAAATAATCAAAGAACAAAATTAATGACATTAATTCTCTTAAGATACAAATGTTTCAGATACAAGGTTCCAATTAAGATGTCAAAAAAAAAACACCTACAATAGTTCCATCAAAAACTCCCACCTGTCCCAAATTAATTTATCAAGTCGACATACCACAAACAAAACCTATAAAATGTAAGGAAGGTGAGAATACAAAATAAAACTTAAAGCCATTAAAATAAATCGATCATCATCTCTTTAAACATGTTGAGAAGCAGCGATACACGTACAAAACTTTTACAATGCCAAAAACCATTATCATCAATTTCGTCATTGTTGTCTTTCGACGTCATCGTCAAAGTGTTATAAGCATAATATCAAAACATATCAACATCAAACGCAGCATACAAATCAAAAAGTAACAAGTTAAAATACAAAAATAAAAATAATGATAGTTCTTCAATAAAGTATCTCAACATAATATTTATGTCTAAGTGTTACCCATGAATTAGTATTTTTTTCAAATCAAAAAACATCATCGCTAATGGTTTTAATAAAAATCCAAATCCAAAACCAAAACCCAAAAAAAAATAAAACAACACAATAATAATAATCACAAAACCATCGATATAATAAAAACGAAACCGTGAATGAGATTGAATAATGTTTATTATCATGACTGTTGACTCTTGAGTCTCTAATGGTCATAAATATACAAAAATCAAAGACAGAGACAAAAACAGTTGGAGAAAGAGAAAGGGGCTTTTTCTTGTAGGTCTACACTTCATAGATACTATAAACCTTCTTACTAGATGAAGATGAACGCCAAAAGCGCGCGCGGAGGGATAAAATAAAAATAAAAACAACCATCAGCAACAATAATAATAAATGTGTAAACGCAGCACATATAATATAACACAACACAAAAAAAAGTAAATTATGGTTATTCTAGTTAAGCAACGGACCTGCCATATATTATTATGTATATGACTTTAATTCGTTTGAATCAGACGCGGGGATCGCAAACAATTTTTTTTTTTTTTTTTTTGTAAATTATGGGTCATTTTGCGAGCGTGAAGACGTATTTGTTGTTTTTTTTTTTTTCTTATTTTTTTGGGTAAGGTCAGGGCTTATCTTTTTGTGTTGCTTTTTTCACGGTTTTAGGCAATTTGTTATTTTTTTTTTTGTGGTTTATGTGGTTTTCCTTCAAACATTAAAATTATAACAAATTTGTTTATTTTGAATAGGAACATTATTGTGTATAGATTCAATGAATATATACACACCACCTTCCCAATCAGATACATCATACTGACATCACACAACGGGGATTCTTTAGATTCTTTTTTCTTTGTTTCAATGGCATATGATGTATACAAAAGTTTATATACATTAGAGAAGAATATTATGGAGAGGTACTTAGTAAATCAAACAAAGAATTGTATCTATCATCGTATCTATGATCGTTTCGCGCAATTGGTTCGATGAAATGATAACAAAGAAAACTTATAATTTTTAATGAAAAATGTTTATAAACTTGAATAATAAAACAAAAAATGTATCTTTAAGCTTTCTCCTCTAAAAATAGTTTGTTTTAAAATATGGAAAATTTAACGAAAAAGTATCTATAAAAATGCAGCCAGAGGTTTTATCTCAAGGGAAAATCTTGAAAATATTCCCAACACTAATAATAAACACCATCATATACACTATTCAACAGAGAAAGAGAACGATATAGAGAGAAAGAGATACAGAATAAGAAGAAGCAACATCATCGAGTCAGAGTCAGAGATATGAATATAGATAGAAGATACAAAATTAAAAAAAAAAAAAAAAACTTGATCTATTTGTAGCGTGTCTAAGTCATTAAGTATAGAATAGTTTAACACTCTAGAGAGATAGACGTAGACTTTTGATTAACGTCAATCTTTCGTTTTTTTTTCCTTTTTGTTGTTGTTGTATATTTATTTATTATGATGATGAATCTGTTTATCTAAAAGGTCGATTTAACAAACCACATCTCAGAGCATTGCTTTATAGAATGTTTTATAAATGAAATGTTTAGGTTGACTGACAGTGTGCAACAAGATGCTAATGAAAAATTAAACAATACAAAAAGTATCTTTCAGTTAAAGAAGCAACCTACAGCAGCGCTAGCGTCTAGCTTTAGGTTTAATTTGTTTTTTCTTTTTTTTTTAATAAAGAAACACACCCAATATCTATCTATCTATATACATTTTAAAAGCGTCAAATCTAAATGACGTGTGTTTGTGTCTGGATGTCTAAGAGGCGCGCGCGCCAGTAAAGACCTTATTTTTACATATATTTAGTTTTGTTGTCTGACTTTAATTTGCCTTAAAAACACATAGCCCGCCATCATCATCATAATGTGGTGTATGGTGCATATAAGATACTATGTGTGGTTTGGTCGTCGTCGTCGCCGTCAGTCGTCTTGAAGAAATAACAAGGCGCCAAGTGGATTCATAAACAAACAATAATTTCTTAATCGACCTCAAAATCAATTGATTATAATATTTCTTTAGTTTTTTTTTTCTTCGTTTTTGTCTATAAACTAAGGCGGGGCCCACACACACAGAATATCACATTTTGCGTGTTATATTAAAATTTAAACTAAACATTCAGATATAGAAAGATCATATTTTAGGGCACACACAGAGAAAATACTTTTTGAGTTTGATTTTGATTTGGGATTTTTTTTTAATGTAAGCAACATTCAAACATAATATACACAAAGAAATAGCTTATATCAATATATACGTGTATTAAGCTATCGTGAATACTTTTGTGTCACTTAGGTAACAAATCAATGTAAGAAATCCAAAGCACGGTATTCTTTTGGGTTCTTAATTTGTCGGTAGTGACACAATCAGAAAGATAAAAATTAGTTAAAGAACATTTGTGACGTAACATTTTATGGCCTACTCAAGTTTATTTGGGTGTTAAACATACAAAATTAAAATGTCACATTTTAGTCACAAACATAGAACGAAGATTTCCTTGAGGAATGTATTGTATTTAGTGATGATTTGAACTACGTATGACTGTGTTAAACAACGAAAATATGAAACAATCTACACAAAAATTAAAATGTAACTATAGGGTCACATTTTCCGTGACGAAGTTGAATGAATTACAGACATGTTTTAACCAGAAAAAAAGGTTTCATTAATTGTTTTTGTTAAGTTACTTGAGTTGCTTTTAAGCTATAGCGTCACATTTTTGTCAGAAAGTTTTATAAACCTAAAAGAAAGATATCAAAAATCAATGTTTTTTATCCAACTCAATTGGGACTTTTGTATAGATTGTTCCTTTTCGAAGGAAAATTGTGACGTCACAGTTCTGACACACAAAAACAATTTTATAGTTCGTATAAGGTCACAATTGTGAGTATTATCTTAGTCAGAAACAAAAATTTGGGAATAAGATTAGACATTTAGAGATATCCTCATCCCATTAAGGTCACATTTTTAGTCACACGAACAAAAATGCAAACAATTTTTAGACACAAAGTTTGTAAATCTTGAATTACGAATTAAAAAATCAAATTAAATTAGTGTGACATAAAATCTCTTAACCAATTTTAAATGAAAACAGTTTTTTATCCAACACTTATCTGATTTAATCATGGCATGTGTCAAAAAGAAAAATACATAACTGCACAGTGCACATGTTTCTATTAAATATTTTTGTATTTCTATTCGTCTTCTAAGTATAACAAAAAAAAGAAGATGGTGTGTTTGTGTTTGTATTCAAAGCCAACATCATTCGTATTGAAATTCCAATGGAATATTATTTCTATTTATAGACAAAACAAAACTGCACTATACTGACGTCAAAATACAAGAAAAAAAAAGTATGCACAGTGTATATCTTTTAAAGCCTCATCTCATCATAATATAGATACACAAAAATGCATCCCATAGATATACATGGAGATTTAATTTATATGGCAAAAAATAAGTCTACATACAAAGTAGCTAGATGTATCTATGAATCTCTCTCGAGACTTATAATAGAATGTCAAAATGAGTGGACATATATAAGATAGGAATTAGATTTATATAGATACTTTTATAAGAACAAGAAAAACAAAAAGTTAATTTAATTGTGGCGCGTAAAATGTAAGGTAAAACAAAATTTAAAAACATTAATCTGTCAATGAAGTAATAAAATTACATAGAAAACTTTAAAACAGATGTTGATTGATATATAATGTATAAGAGAGAGGGTTTACATAGTATATGCATCTTTAAGAAAAGAATTTCTATTTTTAAAAAAAGATAGAATAAGTTTAAAACGTGTGTAATACAATTTGGAGGTTGTAATGGTTTGAATTTTGATGTTTTACACAAGATTTTTCATCAAATTGTATTCGATATTCTAGCAATTTTTTGCAACATTTACATTTGATGACTTAAAAGTGAAGAAATGAACAGAACAAGTTCAATTTTAATAAAGAAACAAGAAGAATTTTGTACACAAGATTTTTCCACCAAAATGTCTCCGATATTCCAGCAATTTTTTGCAACATTTGCATTTGATGACTTAAAAGTGAAAAAATCAAAAGAACAGCACAGGGTGAGGTGCATAAAGCTTAAAAAGTTCAATTTTAATAAAGAAACAAGAAGAATTTTGTACACAAAATTTTTACACCAAAATGTCTCCGATATTCCAGCAATTTTTTGCAACATTTGCATTAGATGACTCAAAAGTGAAGAAATCAAAAGAACAGCACAGGGTGAGGTGCATAAAGCTTAAAAAGTTCAATTTTAATAAAGAAACAAGAAGAATTTCGAACACTAGAATTTCCACCAAAATGTCTCCGATATTCCAGCAATTTTTTGCAACATTTGCATTTGATGACTCAAAAGTGAAAAAATCAAAAGAAGAGCATAGAATGAGCTACAGAAAGCTGAATATTGTTGAACTTTGAGAAAGAAACAAGAAGAATTTTGAACACAAGATTTTCCACCAAAATGTCTCCGATATTTCAGCAATTTTTTGTAACATTTGCATTTGATGACTCAAAAGTGAAGAAATCAAAAGAAGAACACGGAATGAGCTACAGAAAGCTGAAAAATGTTGAATTTTGAGAAAGAAACAAGAAGAATTAGATCCAGTTTTTCAAACAAAACAATTATAAAATTGAATCAAGAAAAAGGGAAATGTGAAAAGAGCATCGCTCGCTCGCGCGTACCTATATCCTGCTGGGCATTGTTGCGCATTTAATTTCATTTCACTCTTATTTATATTATGGTGATGCTTGTTAGTAACAGAACAACCCCTGAGAACAGGGTTATAGGGTATTAATCTGCTGCATACAATATGCACGTGGTGGTTAATTTTTATATGAATGTTCTTTTTCTTTCTTTCTTCGTTAAAGAAGGAATCACTACACCAGCAACCATCAAAACAAAACGAAAAATTTAAAATAATAAAAAAAAAATCTTGAAATCCTCAAACGCACATATGTTGCTAGTAGAATACAACACAATTCGAAACGAAAAAATTGTAAGAAAAGACATTGTACACTACAATAGAAAAGGAAATTTAAAACCTTCAAAATTCATAGAGCCCTTTTTTCCTCTTTATTTTTCTTTCTCTCTCACATTTTGAATTCACACACAATAATTTTATTTAGTCGCGCATATTGCAAAGGATATAGAATTTTAAGAATCCTTCCTTTAGGTAGGTATAAAGTCGGGAGAGAATGTACCAACGAAGGTAGAATATGCGACCAAAATGTACCTACCTATATTCTAAGGATTAAAATTTGTTGGGTTCCGTTTAAAAGAAGCATCATATCCAAAAATGAGCATTCCGCATTCTTTTTTCTTATTTTGTTTTGTTTCTAAAGGACCCTTTTCCTTGAATTTCTGTTTTGTTGTGAGGATATGTGTGTGTTTAAAAAGAAAAACTATACATAGGCACAAAGGATTTTCAATTTTTAAAATAATTTATAACAATAGATAATATACCTGCTCACAAGGACAATGCATTCGCAAGGATTCTATTACATTTTTGTACTCTAGATACAACAAAAAAAAACTATCTATCGAAAAACAAATGCGCAGTAAACATTTTTTGTATCTACGTCTTTTTTTTGAATAAAGTCTTTTTAAAATAAAACATCGCACAACACAAATAATATTGAAATTCAACACAGAAACCAACTGCAGTTAAAATGAATTAAAAAAAGTACTTATATTGATTGAATCGATGAGTGCAATTTAAAATGACCATTGGTTAATTTATTTCCCAATTAATTTGCTTGCCTCTGACAAAGCACAGACAACAAATAAATATAGATACATTATATCAAAAAAAAAAAAAAGAAAACTAAACACACTCATTTAGGTGTATCAAATGGTGTATTAATGCAAAAACTAATTGGATGTATCCACTTAGGCAATGATTTATAATAATAGATACAACCCATAGTGTCAAGGATACAATTAATTATTATATGAACTTACATAAGCGACATATAAAATAAAAAACAAAATAAAACATCTTAAGACAAAAAAAACATAAAAATATCTTTATTAGCTTAGCATAGATACATTTTGTAGATAGATAGATAGATAGATGCACCTCTTTCTATAATAGATACAATATAAATTGCTTAATTTTATAGCCTTATAATATGTAACCCCAAAATCTATAACCACATATACAATATATACATATTATAGAACCTCATACAGATAGATAGATACAATGTTCTATGTTTATATAGAACGGACTGTGACATTTATAGGTGGCTTTTAGGGGACATCTAATACGCGTGATTGTGATTATCAATCACAAAATACCACAAAACAGCAATTATAGTTCGGTAATTGTAATTGCTACGAATAATTTTCCTATCTCTCTCTCTCTATACTATACATAAATATATGTATCTTTGGTTTTGGTATATAGATAATATCTATATAGGTTTATGTATCTATATAATGCAATTATATTAGCTTTGTATCTATCTATACAAACAATATGACAACCATGGTGTGTTAATGCAAATTATGCAGTAAATTTTGTAACCATAGTAACCGCATACATTTCGGGAAATGAATATAGTGGTTTTGTTGTATTCTGTTCTTAAATTTTCATATCAAATCATTGAAGATAGACAAATGTATCTAAGAGTGTCTATATATGTTGCCAACAACAATCGATGATGGCTTAAAGTTGTATAAAATCAAATGTAATTTGTGTTTAAATAAAATATATATTGAATTTGGAAGCGAATTTTCAATGAAATTTTGGTCGTTCGACCTGGATATCTAAAGCTTTGGGATGTTGCAGACTCATTTTGTTGTTTTCACTTACAGGGGGGATACTTAATAAACTTTATTAGTTCAAAAGATATGTGTAATTTTATAATTTTAGATGAAAAGATACACATATCACAAAGATACACATATCAAATAAATAGAGTTCTGATTCAGTTTTGGTCCTTCGACCAGGATTCTTAAGCTCCAAAGAAGCAACAATGTATCTAAACACACAAATACGAATAACTTTTATTATTTCATTATAAAAATGTATAGAGTAAGGTCTCTTGCTAATATAAGATACACATATTTTTATTTTTCTAAAAAATAGAGATAGATAAATTGCATTTGAAATTGCCTTGAACTTTTTGAATGAAATGTTGTATATATGCAACAAAAGTAAAGAAGAATAAAATATGTGTCTACATATGTGGTATATTCGTGAATAGTACATAAAAAATGAAAAACACCAGGGAAAAAATAAAAATAAAAAAAATACAACACAACATAATGCTCAAACTGGAGATTCATTAATCATTGTGACACCAAGCAAAGTCAGCAGCAGCAGCATGAATATGCAATCAACTAACTATGTATGCTTATGCATATGTTTATAATGTATATATGCATAGAAGTGAAACGAGATGGTTATAAAGAAGTTGGCAAAGGAAATCAGGCATTTTCGCAGCTGTGCAACTTTTTTTTTTAATATCATATTTCAGTTTATTTGGGAGTTAAATGAAAAAAATATAATTTGAATACAAATAAAAATCTGTTAAATGATGTTTTTTTTTGGGAATTAATAGAAACTACACCAAAATTGGATACATGTTGGTTGATGCCACTGACAAAAGATGCACATCATCATCATCAAAAACATCATCTCAGTTGGTTGTAGTCTTTCCTCCAGCAAAAATAAAATCGACAAACAAAATAAAAGAAATGATGAAACTCATCATGTGTGAAACATATGATGTTGATTTTCTTGCTTTGATGAGGGTCACAGACAAAAGATACAAAATATATATTTAAAAAATAAAAAGAAAATCATGGAATGATATATATATGTTTTTTTTTTCTTGAGTTGTGTTGTTTTTGTTGCTATATTGACTAACCAGAGCACGAGCGATCTTTTAAGAAAATGTTTTCGATTTTTTAATATTATTTTTTGTGTTGTTTTGTTATTTTTGAACACCCAATTTTCAGTCAAACAAGTCAGTCACCTCCTCCCTCACTCTTGCTTTAAATGTCTGTCTTATATTGAGACTTTAATGTATTTCCTTTCCCCCAATGTTATTTTTTGTTCTTCATTTAACTTTAAAGGAACATTCACACTTAACAGCAATCAGACAGAGGAGAATGCTGTGTTCGGGTATCTTTTTTTAAATTTTTTTTAAATAAAAATGATTTAAGACCTTAAGAAGTGTGTGATCTTGGAATTGTTCTTAAAAGCGCATCTTTGTGTGTTATTTTTTGTACAAAACCAACTTAAAGTAGATAAAGGGATTGATGTGGGATGAAAAAAAAAGATATATTTGACTTAAAGAAGTCACATGTTATAATTTTATCAATTATTATTAAGTGATTTTCCTACGCATCATTTAAATTTCCAACACCAAAATGTCTGGTATTGTGGCTAAATGTGAGGATAGTTTTTTGTTGAGTGGTTAATTGATTTGATTTTTGTTTAACATCCTTTAAATTTCTTGTTTGTAAAGTGCTTGCATATTAAATTATATTAACAATGTTGCGAAACTTGTTACAACAACTTTTATTGAAATATTACACCTTGCTGTTAAAAAACAAATGTTACGATGCCATAATTTATATCAAAAAATGTTAAGCAACATATTTTGTTTTGATTCCATTAACATTTATAAAGCTTAAAAATGTAGCGCAACATTTTGGAATCAATGTGTTTTAGGGATGTACAGGTTTGGGTCTGGTAAACTTTTTTTTCTAAGTCTTTACAATCAAAAAGATATTTAAGAGCATTAAACTTACACCTACTTTTGTTTCAGCCTTCAAACTCTAAGAAAACCGAATATGATATCCAGCAACATATAGGAAACAATGTTGCTAATGAGCTTTTTTGTTTAAAACAGCTTCAAAGTACAATTTTATTCGTAGATGGGTTCAAATTAAATGAAGATGATTTGTAATGTTTATATCCAGTTACTGTCGATCAATTCCACAGCAACATTTAGGAAAAAATGTTGCCAAGGAGTTTTTTTTTTATTTAAGCCAGGTTGAAAGCAAAATTTCAATTTAACATGACTTAAAGCATACGAAGATTATTTGTTCAGCAACATGTTGCATGTCTATTTTAAATTAGTAATTCCTAGACTGCAAATGCTTCTCATAGTTGCAAAACGTTTACTAATTTGAAGAAAATTAACAGATGTTAATTGTACAAATTCCAAATTCCTGACATTACAACATTAACTAACAAAAACATCAATAAAAATTATGATTGTTCTTCAACATAATGCAAATTCTTCACTCCATACACTCGTATACCGTGATTAAATCCAACATATCATCAAATCTAATTTCTTGTATAGCCCGCGTTTTGCAATCAACAACAAAATTTTCACGTTTAGAAATTAGCACAGAAATTCTTTTACTCTCGGAATGTAAATGAAAATGGAACTCCCATCATATCATCATCGCATGCTGGAGGATTTGAATGGCCATGCTGGAGATGTGTTCCAAAGCGCGCACGCTTGGCAAAATTCATGGTCATAAAGTAATAAAAAAATACAGATTCAAACAGAACTACACACCAGAGAACAGCAAAACATCTATCTTGTTCGTTGAAGGCGGTATTGTGACGCGGTCGGTGGAGGCCGTCTATACCGCATATGTACATAAGTATAACATATAATTTTGATGTTAAGGGATCATAAATTATCTAAATGTCAGTGGCATAAACTTTATTAGTCAGTTAAACAGTTTTATAGAGTAGATGAAGAGAACGATAGATCTGGAGTATGTGATGTGTTGTGTTGTGTAGTGTATTATCTCGTTTAATGTGTGGTTATTTCATCAGATTCCATCAGGGATTATTCTCGGTTCCCATTGTTAAAGATATATCTTATAGATGGGGTGTGTGAAATTTGTAAACTTGAAGTTTGATTTTTCAATTTGACACAACAGCTGTTATTATTTTGGTTGTTTTGAGAATGTGGGAACATAATAATAACAATAAAACCAATTATTTGACACATCTGGAATGTACCTTGGATCATCATAAATCACAAAATTGTGACACATGGAACATCCCATTAACACTTCTCAATCAAACTTAATAAAAACAAACGAAATAAATAAAAATAAAAAGTACAGGCCTAACAATGGAACCTTATGGTACTCCACTATTCTAAGTTTTTTGTTTAACACATATAGAAAAATGTACATACCTGTTTACTGAACATTGCTATATCCTCATTAAACGATTCTGACGAACATACATCACCACCTTGTACACCAGGTTCCCTAGGCGTACATGTGGCCAATTCACATTTTTCAAATATAAGCGCCAATAGTGGAAAGAGTGGATGTCTGTAATTTAAGAGAAAACAAAAAATTAATTAAAAAGTTCGTTATTAATAAAAACAAAAAAATTCATTATCTAAACAAAAAAAAATTGTTAAATCATGTTTTCAAATAGATAAAGTGCACCCTCTCAGTATGTGTTTATGTCTTCATGCATGGCTGTATGTGTATGGAGATGTGTGGTAAGCCAAAACTCTGTGTTTTGGTTTTGTATATAAACTATATTCCCTTTTTATGGGGGCATTGTATAGAACTAATAAAAGAACCACAAGAAAAACAAACTTTTACCAAAAAGTAAACATTTTTTCAAAACACACTACTGAAAAATTCTTCTCTCTGTTCATTCGTTTGATGAAGAAAGAGACGTTTTTTTTAAAAAAGGGGGCTTCTGAGGCCGACCAAAGGCAAACCAAATCTTAGCCAAATAACTAAACTAAAATGAAAAAAAAAAATAAAAACAAAAGATACGCACATAAAATCCGTAATGAGTACGCAACACATTCGGGTGTGTGGAATCTCAACAACCCGGAGTAGAGAATGATTTTGTGATATGGAGCATCATCATCATCATCAACACCATCTCTCTTGGTTTCACGGTTGATAATGATGGGCTGTGTTGGTGGAGTGTGGTGAAGGCGGCCGTCCAAGGGAATAAGCGGTGGCAACGATGGCGATGAGCATGATGTTTCGCTGGATATATGCCTCTGCTGTTGCATCCAAAGCATGCACCATGATATTGACGATGACGACTACGACGACGTTGTATACACATTCATTCGAGAAAACTGACTTCTGATTTTATACTCGTACCGATGATGATGATGATGGTGACTGGCTTCGCGGTTGCAGTGTTTATACAGTGGCGACAAGACTTATCAAATTGCCCCCTCTCCATCCCTTCCCCCCCAACAAACACCCAAAAATACACCAAACAAAAAAAAATGTGCTACACTCATGCGAGGTTATAAAATGTGTATAAACAAAAATGTTGAATGGAAATTTTGAATTATAAAAAGAAAAGATATTTGTATATACATAAGTAGATAGATATGCCGCTCAAGAGATGAGATATGGTAACAAGAAAGGAGGGCGCGAGGTTGGCGCATAGGTGTGGAATTTGTTCAGACGAATTTTTAGTTTGTGCAACGTTTTTTTTTTTTTTTTTTTAAATGCGGTAGCGTGCGTATACTCTTTCAAACTTTAATTAGAGCGCATCCGTATTTAGAAAGAACATCATCAACATCGGCAGCCGCATCATCATCATCATCAACATCAGTGCACATAGAGTGCATGGCATTTAGGAAGATTTCGATTTTTAGTTCTTGTTTTTTTTTTTGTGGTTCTCGAAAAATATTTGAATAGTGGCCAACTTGGCTTATTTGGTTTTATTTTACAACATTTTCGTCACTGATGGTGATATTGGTGAGAGGGGTTTTCTTTTTTGTACTTTTTAATTGTTTATACACTTTGTGGTTCTTTATGTGGCTTTTTTTTTTTGGTTTGATGACATTACAAGAAAAATATAACCTCAAGTGGGAATGGATGACAAAACAATAAACCAAAACAACATAAAACACATACAACCTAAAAAAAAAACAATCCTGTGAACGGCTTTCACTATGCGAATTCTTTCCAATCGACAAAATACAATTCCAAATTGAGTATTATGAGACTACCATAGACTTTCAACTGCTATAGCATAATCTGGTAATTGTTTATAATTGGAGACGATTAGAGAGCTTAAACCATCTAAACCAATATATAAACTCATAAGATAATTGGTTGATATTTTTAAAATTGAGGGGATCGGGGGGGAAAAATACTTCATTTCAAAGTTTTCCAATAAAAATCCCGTACAAGTGGATGAGGTTTGAATTTGAGTGAAGAAATATTAACTAATTAAAAACAATAAACAAAGTAAATAAGTTGCCATTAAAATGATCTAAAAAAGGCATTTAAAATGTTTAGGAACATGTTGATACATATTGCAAATGAAAATTAACAAAAGCCATTTTTTAACAAATCATAATATTAAGTCCAATTTAAAGAACAATTCTGAGACAAAATTAAGACTTATAATAATTAAAAATATCAAATACAAATTTTGAAATCATGTAGCTACAATTTTTCTCAAATGATCCTGTACAAATGGATGAGGTTTGAATTTGAGTGATGTTGTGGTCATTAAAGAAGAAATATTGATAAATTGAAAAAAAGTAAATAAGTTGCCATTAAAATTACCTATAAAAGGCTTTAAAAATGTTTAGCAACATGTTGAATATTCAAAATGTTTCGATACATATTGCAAATGAATACTTATCAAAAGCCATTTTGTTAAAAATCATAATATTAAGTCCAATTTAAAGAACATGGATGAGACCAAATTATGAATTAAAAACCTCAAAAACAAATTTGGAAAACATGTTGCTACAATTTTTATTAAATGATGAAAATGATTCAAAATAGAAACTTTTGTTTCAAGTAATGCAACTTTTACCAATTATGGACAAAGAAACACATTAAGCTTGCTCACCGTTGAAAAATATTAAGTATAAAAGTTTTGCAACATGTTGCTCACAATTTATAGTAATTTATTTAAAATAGAAACTTTTATTTCTGGTTCTGTAAGTATTTTAATATTTTTTTAGGGTATTTATCCATAATAATAAAACATTGAGATCTTTAAGACTTGGGTTAGAATTGATTTATACCGCAACATGTTAAGATTCTTAATATTTATACATGTTCAACTCATTATTTTTTTTAACTTGTGAACTTCAGCCACATCGATTTCAAGATATTTTGTAGCTTATAGTATTGTTAATAGTTCAATAAATTATTCAAGTTGATAAAACTATTGGATACATGTTTAGATTCATGTTTTTCACTGAGTTGAACTTTTTACATTGAAAACTAAAATTTATTGGAAGCTTTCTTTAGAAAATGCTTGAGAAACATGTTTACAAACATGACTTACATAAAATTTTAGGTTATATATAAAAAATTCAACTTGAATAGAAAAAAAAACTGAATTAGCAACATGTTCCTAAACAAGTAATATGCCAAATTTAAAGTTTACATTGAAAATTCAACTTGATTCAAAAGCATTATCAAAAATATGCACAAATTAGTAAATATCAAATGATATCCTAAAATATTGTGTATAATTCCTATTCGGAAGCACTAGCAACATGTTTAGATTCATTCAGATTGAATGATCATTGATGATTGATTCTCTTTTCAAGGTATGTCTTTGAATGTTTGTTTTATATCTAAAGTAAGTACATGTACTTAACATTTTTTTTCTCAGTTCAATAAAGATAGATACATCCTGATAGACAGGTGAGGAGAACATCATGTTTTCATATTATCGATGAAAAAATTGTTAATTTCAAACACCTGGTATACAACAACCTCTGGTATTCTAATTGAATCACGATTTTTAAAATATTTATAGTTTTTTGTTGTGCATTTAATTATACATAAATCATTTTGCAACAAAAAAACAACTAGACATGCAGATTTTTTTGTACAGGTAAGTAGGTAAAACATCAACATTAAATAAAAATCAACTGTCATACTAATGGGATAATAAGACCATTGCCTTGACAACCAATCTCGTCAAATTGACATAATTAACATTGACAACTTAATTGTATCTATAGAATAGGTTTGGTATCTATAATAACAACAACATGAGGACAAGTATTTTTCACCATCGTCGAATAGATTTAATTTCTATATCATTGAAATTCTTTCAGAACAAGTCGGGTGTAGAAAATTAAAATAAATATATCCTAAAAAAAAACTGAAACCGAAATCGAAATTAAAAAATCCTTTTATTCAAATTCCTCAACGAAAAGATAGTAATTCAAATTCATCCAACGCCGCCGCCGCCATCACCATCAACATCACCATCACCTACAAGAAATTGAATGTGTATCCAAAAAAATGTATCTAGATACTTCCCCCACCCCCACTCAACCCAAAATTAGGCAGTAAATTATCCATGTTCTTTACTCCAAATTCCAACCATCAGTGATTTCAAAAACAGGTATATTCAAATTTCAAATAAAATACTACACTTATATCCCACTAAACAAAAAAAGAAGCAGAACCAAAAGCGACCAACATAAGACGTGATAGTGATTTAAATAATTTTCCAATTAATGTGAAGAAAAGTGATTCGTTATTAGCTGAAAAAAATGTGATAAGATTCCATTTAAGGGCATTTGGGGTCATACACAAGTCAGCGCGCAACACGCCCGAGACTGGTCTCACTCACTGAAGCTTGCGTATGCTTTAAAAATAATTTTAAGATTCAAAATAAGAACAACATTTATTGGAGGGGAGACATTTTTGGGAAAGCATAGATATGTTTTGTTTTTTTTTGTTGTTGTTGGTCGTCTTGCTTCTTTCCATGTTTTTATCATCGTTGTGTTGCTTTGGTTGAAGGGAAAGTGAGGGGGCTGAAGAAAAAATATATTTATTTTAATGACTAAAAGGCGAGGAAGATGGCAGATAAAATCATGTCGCAGCAATATAGACAACCATTATCCTTCATAAATTTTCCCCGGATATTTTCAACGAAATACCCAAGAAGAACAACAAAAATGAAAGGACCAAAGGATAAGAAAATGCAAAATTGACGGAAAATTGTAATTTTTGTCGATTTTATAATCGTCACCTCGCGACTTATGAAAACAAAAATAAGGACAAATTTAATTCGTTTTTCTTTATTCCACTTTGACTCTTTTTTTTAAATATCCTTTTTGTTTCCTTCTTGTTTTTTTTGTTGAAAAATTATTTTGTTAAATTAAAAATTTAACACCTTTTAAGAATTTTTATTGCTTTATAATGGACAGTGAGGCACACCTTTTCCTTCGTTTATATTTTGTAGGCAAAAACAAAACACACACATTTTATCCACCTACCAATTTAGTCCTTATAAGTTTTTATAGTTGAAAGTAGGTATTTAAAAAAATATAGAAGACAGAGAATCCTTTATAATCAACACCAAGGGCATGAGAAACATCCATAAAGCCATCAGCAACAAGAACAAAAAAAGGTGGTAATTATTTGAGCGAGGAAATTAAAAAAAAAAATAAGAAGTAATAAAACTGCGCGCGCAGTTAATCATTTCTGTTCGTTTTCTTCGTTTCTTTTTATTACAGCAGTAGCGGGTGTCTTCAGGACTTCTTTTTCGTATATGAGGAACAACAACTTAAGACATGCGCCACTAATTCCTTTTGACATAGAAAAGTATGAACTTGAACCCTAGAGAAGAAGAATAGTTCCTTCCTTACCTATCATAAAAAAAAAAACATCAACCTGTCTTAGCAGAGGGTTCTAAGTCAATACCTATGTTCTTTTTGAGCTCACCCTACTTCATACTTATGATGATGATCATCATCAACGAAGGAGTCCTTTTATTCAATTTTATTATTTTATCACTTTTCCATCGCAGTCAATGAACAAAATGTGAGAATTAATTTTGATGATGATGAGATGGCAAATAATCGAGTAGGAGTTCCACAAGCCATGAACTTAGGGGAGTCTCTCCGAGTTTGAGTTCTGACAGCACTTTAAAAACAAAACAAAAAAGGAACAGAAGGATACGGTTTAGTAGGTTCCTGTCATCCTACTCGTTTTTGATATTTCAAAATATCTAATTGAAAAAATATCAAAATGACAACGAGAAATTAGGACCAAACATATAATTTTGAAGGATAGGGTGTTTTTGTTTGCTTGTCCCACACACTTAGTTCTTTCAGGTGCAATTTGTAAAGTGACCATCACCACCACGACCATTACTAAGTTTTCTAATCCTTGACAACAAAAGCTGCAAAAAAAATAAGGACATAAGGATTTAACACACATTCGTTATTGTTAGATACATTTCGTTGGAATAAATAGCGCGCAGATGTTTCCAGTTGGTTACATTTGTATTTCATTTTTTTGTTTTGTTTGGCTCTTGTGTCCTTAAATTTCTAGATAAAACGTGCATTGAAGACCAACGATGAGGACGATGGCAACGACGCACGACGATGAAGATGGGATAGCACAGTTAAGGAAACACAACACCTTTTTCTTTTTAAGTCGTTTCCCAAAAATAGCGTATTTCCGTTTATCCCTACTTAACATCCACTTATGGATATCCTTGAAGTACTCGTAATACAAACGATTTGAATTCCTTTTTTGTAGTGGGGGGGGGGATGAAGAAGAAAATTGAATACTAGAAGATTGTAAAGTTTAAGTAATAGTTATAGAATTAGACGAAACGCTCATAGCTTTGTAAATAGAAATTTAGAACGTTTAAAAAATATATAATTATTAGTTCTTTTGTTGATTTAATGTTATAATTAAGTATTTAGTATTTTCTGTTTCTTAAACTGTGGGTATTTTAGTGAATTAACTAAGCATGAAGTACCTTCTAATTCATAAAAGGTAAGGGTGCAAGTTTTCCCTAATAAGATTAGCTTTTTGTGATAATTTATGTGGTTTTAATTTATAAGGCGTTTTAGTCTTATGAATATTTAAAATTTATAAGATTTTAACAAAATTTCATTCATTTCCCAGAAAATTTTGCTATTGTGAATTTAAGTTTTTACTTAATCTCAATAAAAAGAAAGAATTGGTGTTGTTTTTGAAATGAGTTCCATAGTTGATAGAATAAAGTTAACAAGTTTAACAGTTCTGAAATATTTTGTCTAATTCCTTTACCATATAGGAAACCATTGTGAATAGGCCTAAAATTTGATATCCCTTGTATGAGTGAACTATAGAGTTTAAAGGATTATTTTTTTAACTATGAAAAGCTTGAATCCTATCAGATAAAGAGTTAAGGTCTTATATTCAAACATCAACACACAATAGCTATTTTATTTTGTTGTTTAGATACACAATAGTTCTAGAGTTCAATAAATTATTTTTTTTCTTTCTTAGATCCTTTTGTTAATTCAAAATTTTTTGTAGGAGTGAGCTATAGAGATTACAGAATTGTTAAGGTTAAATCCTATCAGAAAAAGGTCTTATATTTAAACATCAACACACAACAACAATTTTCCTTTTATTGGTTTGATTCACAATAGTTCTAGAGTTCATTGAATTAATTATTGTTTTTTCTTCGATCTTTTTGTAAATTCAAAATTATTTTAGTATTCACCATACAAAAGTAATTAACAATATCTTGTGTCTATTTGCAGTAGACTACATTTTGTATACATTTTGTCGGTCATGTAGTTTGACAGACTGAAAAACAAAATAACTATTGTAACTTGATCGTATTATCTATTGCAAAGCAGAAATTATTTAAAGGAAGAGTTATGTTAAAACAAATTTCAATTCACAATAGTGAAACAATTTTTAATTGGGAATCAACCACAATTTATGTTTTTAAACAGAAAAAGCAAAACTATTAAAAACATTTATAAAATGATTCACAATGGCTTATTTACAGTGACGGTTTGTCTTTTAATCTTGTGAACATAGTTTTTGAAGCAATCGGAAAAAGAAAACAACTCAATTTGGTATAACCAAACAAAAACTGTCACCATTCAAGACACAAGAACGTTAAAACGTTTAAGATCATGTTTTTTGAAACTAAAAATGAATGTAAAGATGTTCCTAATCACGTTATCACGTAAATTATTTTTGTATGTGAATTTTTTCCAATCATCAGCGTCGTAGTCATCTGATTTTACAGATTTAACCAACCTATAAAAGTTAACGTTCTTATTAGATATGCAAATCTATCGAAACAAATGACACAAGTGTTCACAACGATGAAGTCAGCCAGCTAGCAGCGTTAACTTAACACAGTAGCTATAAAGCTTTTATATAAGAATGACACATTAGGTTGACACTTTGGTGCACCCAAAAATGGTAAAGTCAACTTTAATGTATTTAGAAATCTTTTTTTATTGTTGTTGTAGATAAAAGAAAAAAAACAACGTGCTTCGATTATTCACTAGCAGTTCACAATAGTCTTATACAAACAGGTCATGGCTTTTAATAGTTGCGCTAAAACAGTGTTAACCTCACATTACTGCCTCAAGTCTCTGTTAGCTACTTACTTTAACTTTATATTATTTATACTTATGTTGACGATGTATGCAGGTATAAGGTATAAACAAAATTCCTATCATCATCATTAACATCATAAAACAATTATTATTAAAAAATTGGAGAAAAAAAAACAAGATATCCAACCCATGGTGAATGATATAAATTTTAATAAAAATGACATAAACTAAGTAGATGCACTCAATCTAATGAAACACAACAGATTTACAAAACAACATCAAATTAATAAAAAAAAAAACGCCTAAAAAGATACATACTCATAAATAGCATCCTTATCACGTTTATGTACTTCGGGTATTGCACCCATTAAATGATTAGCAACCGGTGATACATGACTAGGTGTACCGTGTCCCCCAGCTCCTGTGTGATAGCCATGCATACCAACTGTGGCCGCAGCTGCAGCATGACTCATGTGTGGTGAATGATGCGGTGGTAGGCCTTGTAATCCAGGCGGCCGATGTCCAACATGTGGATCATACATAGCTGCTGCTGCTGCGCCAGAATCCATATAGCCATGCAGGCCATCATCGTACTATTTGGACAAAAAAGAAAAAGAGAGAAAAAAAATGTAAAAATTTAATAAATTGTTATAAATTTTTCTTTTGTTTTTTTAAATTTTAAATTAAATTATGAGAAAAGTAAATTGTTTTTTCTTAAATACAAATTAAATAAAATTATATACAATGTTGCAAAAGTAGCATCATTGTGTCTAGCAGTCAAAGTGGCTAATTTATAATTTATTGTTGTTGTTATTTTTAACATGGAAACATATAAATAATGTTTTAATTTTTATTTTATGAGGGAAAAATTTATTATATTTTTTTGGTTTGTTAAATAATCACCCCAGGAGACGATATAAAATGCACTTTTATTCTACATGTATCTAGATACATTGTTTATACGAAAAGATGAATTTGTGTGGCATAATAGACTAACTATGCTATGCTATAGTAGAGATATATGTGTCCAACAGTGTGTACGCGGCAATTAGTTTAACAAACGAAGGGGAACAACGTCAAAAAAAAGAAGAAAATATACAACAACAACAAAAACAATGACTAAAAATAATGAAAATAGTAAAAATACAAGTTTATATACATATTGTATGCGATGATTGCGGTTAATAACAGGTGAAGTGGTATACTTGTGGCATCATTCGTATAGACCCAGTGTGTTTATATGCATTTAAAATAGGTTGCATATATGTTTATAGTGTAACTTACTTACTTATACTTAATTTTATAGAAAAATAAAGGTAACTGTAGGTTATACACGGAGAGAGAGAGAGAAAGAGAAAGAGAAAAAGAAATGAGGCTTTGTTTTGTAAGTCAGGTTCCTCTTAATGACTTCTAGGAATATTTGCAGCTTTGTTTTTGTCTTTTAATTTCTCTTGCTGCTTCTTGGCAACATTTTGCTGAGATGTTAATTTTATGTTAAATTGTAATTAAAAGCTTTGTCTTTAGTTGCTTTTGCTTTGAAAGAAGAAAGAAAAGTTAAATATTTGTGTATTTAAAACCTTTGTCTGAGATCTTTTTTAGAGTAGCAACATGTTGCTGGGTAGCAACATTTTTTGAGGATGTTAATTGTGTTGTAAATTTCAATTTCAAACTGTAAGCTTTTATTTTATTTTGTTATAAGAACCTTTGTATATAATGTAGAGCAGCAACATGTTGCGAGATAGCAACATTTTGTGTGATGTGAACTTTCCAATACAAGCTGTGTTTAAAGTTGCTTCGTTTTGAAAACACAAACAATTTAGATATTTATGTACTTAAAACCTATTTCTGTTATCTTTTCATAGGAGCAACATGTTGCTAGATAAATCTGCTTTTTGATCGATCTGCCTTGTTTTAAGTTGTTCTCTTTTTGCTAACCACATTTCTTCAAATAAAAAGTTCAAAAAAAAATTCAAAAAAAAAAACTAGTTCTCCTAGCAACATGTTGCGTATGATAATTTGTTGTTTTGCCTCAAGCCTTTTTCATCAATATTTCTACAATCTCTTTGAAGTGATGAAAACCTTTTAAATGAATTATTTAAAACCGAATTTTCAAAAGAGACCCCTAGGGTAGGTCAAGTTCCCATGTATACAAAAAAGATGCGTCCCGCAGTTTGTCCCAGAAAAAAAACATAAGCAACACACGTCGCCTTGAAGGAATTTGCATAAATCACTGTGTAGAAAGAGTCATGCGTGATGTTGACAAATTACCACCGACCAAAAACCAAACCAAAAAAAAACAAATTATAATAAGATACAAAAACGCACCGAACACCACAAAAATGTTAATCCACAGGGTACATAGGTATATACGTTACGCGTTTACAATGAGGCCTATAATTTTTAAGGTTTTCTTGAACTCGAATTTATTTTTATATACAGCGCCGCCACTCTTAGCAAGTTATGACCTTGCTTACTTGCGCGGATAGAATTCTTAATTAAAAACAAAAAAAAAAACTTCTTTGGGAGACGCACCACCGAATTGTGGGTGCATTGTCAACTTGTTGACATTCTTGACACTCCAGTCAAAAAGTCTTTTCTTTCTGATGACAGTTTTTGGTGTTTTGTTTTGTTTGAATTTTTGATGAAGGAGAAATTATCTGATAAGATCTGAATTATACTGATGAATGATAAATGACATTGTGATCGTCAAAATATCTGAATGTACTTGAGGATCATATCAAAGTCACATCAGGCTTCAACTTCAATTGTAGTGTAGTTCTTTTTTCTCACTCTACTGTGTTTTGGAGAGAGGAATATATTGTATTCTTTGACTATGGTGATTATTTTGTAGTGGCGCGTAAGTTCTTCAAGAGTCTTTTGGGTCTGAAATGTTGCTCCTCTTACCACACCACCGCACCGTTCTTCGCGTCGTCTCCACTACCGATGGGAATACGTAATATGCGCGCCATCAAGTTAAACTGGGAATCTGTGTATCTTGAATCTTTTGGAGCTGCTGTCGCTGGCTGAGTTCTTTGGCTGTGGCTGCGGCTAAGGCTAAGGCTAGAAGCAGCAGCAGCACCAACAGCAACCGGTGTTGTCAGAGTGGTAGGCTTAAGGTTTTATTTCTTTTGTTCTTTGACGTTTTCTTTTTTCAACGTACAGATTCGAGAAAAGTTTTTTGTGTTTGCGCGTTACTCCGGTTTGTATCTTTTTTTTTATCAGTTTTTTTTTTTTGTTCTTATGAATGTATCTCAGGTGTGTTTAGGTTAGGTATAACCCACCTGCACACATCAGATCATAGATAGATACTTATTGTTATATTGGTACCAATGTTTGTTGCTGTTGCTGTTACTGCTGCTGTTATGCTGTTATACTGTTGCTTTTGCTGCTGCTGCTGAGAGAGTGTCCTCTAGATACATACTTTAGATAAACTGTGATAGGTTCTGGAGTTTGTATTTTTTCTGCTTTCGATTGTCATTTGGTTACCGGTTGTTCTTTTTTTTAGTTTTTTTTATTTTATAAAATTTTATTTGTGTAGATATGTCAATGTATCTATCTGTATAAAGGGAATGTTTAAATAAATGTGAGAAAATGGAATGCATTGAGATTGTGAGGTCACACAAAATGATATCGTTAAAAGCGGTTATGCTAATATTTGCAGTTGGGCATATCTAACTGTAACAACAACATTGATTGTCTAGAGGACATGTTGAACTATAAGAGACAGATGTTTTATTGAAAAAACACAAAAAATTGCTAGTTGCTGATCAACGACCACACTAAAATGAAATGTTGCTAAGAATTCTTTATTTGCAACATGAATAAAAAGAAAACAAAATCTTAATTTCTGACAGAGATGCAATAAAATTGATGGTATATATTGTTAACCTAATAAGTAAGACATTCAAAAAACGTGTACAAAATATAAAATTCCTTTTGAGTATCTAAGGCAACATGTTGCAAGACTTTAATTTTAGGAAATCGTTACACAAACTAGTTTTGAAAAAAATATTATTGACATTATTAAGAGACAATTGTATCAACGTTTAAATTTTGAACGAAAAATATAGCCCACAACATGTGCAAGTCTTAAACTCTGAGATTAGGTGGATTTTTAGAAAATTTAAATCTATGTGTTGCAACATGTATCTTAGCAATTAGATTTATCATATCATGAATTGTTTATGTTGTTCAATAAATAAGATATCAAGTTTTAAGCAAAACTGTCTTAGCAACATGTTGCTGGAACTGTTCAATCGATTTCTTTTGTGAAAATGTTGTGAAATTTCTTCAATTTCATTGTATTTTGAAAAGATTTAAACAAAGTAAGATTCTTTACTCAATTACTCATCGATTCTTCATCATCATTTTTTTTTCTGTTTTGTTTTGAGAAACAGAAACATCATATTTCAATTTAAAGTATTACTTCATTTTTTATCTTTAAAGGATAGTATGCCTCTCGCAGTCAAGTCACAGATTCCTTTTAAAGCGATAACACCCCAAAAAATTTAAAATCATATAAAAAATGAAACAACTTTAATCCTATATAATGTAAAAAAATAAAAAAAAAATGTTTAAAAACAGAAAAATGTATTCAACTTTGTGCAGAAGGAAATAAAAATATAAGGACGATGAAACTGAAGTGAAACGAAATTTTGATTGATGATCGTGAATTGTTGTTTTTTTTTTTACTTTTTATTCTCTTTGATGAAACTCACGAGTTGAGTGGATT
This sequence comes from Eupeodes corollae, assembly GCF_945859685.1. Classification (NCBI taxonomy): domain Eukaryota; kingdom Metazoa; phylum Arthropoda; class Insecta; order Diptera; family Syrphidae; genus Eupeodes; species Eupeodes corollae. The sequence goes on from NC_079147.1 coordinate 23,802,951, forward strand.
TATTCGATTTTTTGTGTTGTTTTTGGTTCTCAGTGTAAACATTGTTGTGTGTGCGTCTAGTCTTATATTCATATTGTATTTTTTGTTGACCTGGTAATGCTATCTCTGTCTGCGCGGCCATTATTTTTATTTATTACAATTTATATAATTTTTTTTCTGTTGTTTTGTCTGATATACAATTTTTGGATATAGTTTTAAAATTTACCCTTAAAAATAGAGCACTATAGGAGGACTAAAAGAGGGAATCAGCACACAATCCTGACACAAGAAATGTTGGAGATATCCTCATAACGACTTTATAAAGTTGGCATTGAAAGGAAAGGAAACAAATTATGTTGAGACTTTTCGATATTTTGTCAAAGTCTTTGATTTGAACAAAATGTTGCTAAGGTATGGATACCAGCAAATATATAAATTACCAACAGAGAATTTAGTTGAACAGAATGTGATGAGTTCGAGGACTTAAATGAATTAATTTTTATTACAAACTTAATGTTGCTAGAGTAAAACTGTGAATGTTGCGCAACACAGCCAAATGTATTAAGAACCCGTTTCTCGTTTTTGTTTGATAATAAACTCTTTATAATCTCTATTTTAAAGTTTTTGAAGATTATATAAAGTCTAGCAACATGAGAGAACTATGTTGCCAAAGTATCACAGCAACATTTTTGGTTGACAAATCTATTTCTTTGGTTTCTAAATTTATTGAAAATTTATTACTGAGCTCTTCCAAATCTCACTTTCGAAGATTTTGAAAATTATCTAAAGTCTAGCAACACGCAGAATTATGTTGCCAAAGTATCATAGCAACATTTTTGGTTGAAAATTAGATTTTCTTTCTTTTTTGTTTCTAAATTTATTGCAAATTCTTCTAAAGAGATAAAAATGTAAAGTATAAACTAATAAAAATATATATTATAAACATTTATCATTTTTGTTTCTTCGTCCTTCTTCATATTTTGTGTATAGTGTTCTGTAAATAAAAATTATTTGCATAAAATGTTTTGTTTTTTAAATGACATTCCAGCCGCCTGATTTTGACAATCTCAAAACAAATCATAAAATATCCCCCATGGTCGTCGCTAGTCGTTGTTTTTGTTGTGATATGTTTTTTGGTTGTTTTTTTTTTTAGTTTGCGTGTGTATGCAAAATGTCTATATACATCTGAAAAAAAACTTACAACAAAATGGATTCAACCTACATTTTGTGTGCGCCGCGCCGCCATAACAACAATTAATATTCTAATTTGTACATATCTGGGTACAAGCAATCTATTTTGCTTAGCCTCTTTTTTTGTTGTTGTTGTCGTGAGGACAGGACAGGACAGGGGGGATAGGAGGAAGTGGGGCTGCAAGTCGTTAGAGGGTTGCTTTGTGGTGTATAGAATTTTGTATATAATGAACGTTTTTCGTATAGCTAAGCTATACTATAGTTAGGAGGTTAGGAAGTTGGTTTTTGTGTTTTTGTCTCCATTATGTTGCCATTGACCATGCGACATGTTTTATATACCAAAAATATTCCCTATCTATATTTCTGGAGTATATATACATATATATTTATTATCGTGCAGTGTAACCATAGAGATAGTTACCATAAAACCGATCGATTTTATGTATACAATTCGCATGCATATTCAGTTATAGATTTTGTATCTATAGGAAAATCGAGATTCTTACTCCATTTTTCGCCGCAACCCTATGCAGGACATCATATCGCAACAACGAACGCTAGGCCGGTAGGCAGGCATTGAACCATATGCAGCTGCAGCAATATGCATTGCATTGCATTGCATATTCTTGATGTGTAAAATTTTGCGTGAACTTGAATATTTTCATATATAGAATTTAGAATGTGGGAGATGTATCTGAACTAAAACATCAGCAACTATTAGAAGTGTAAAAACTCTCTATTGTGAATTGTTCACATCGTTTTGTTGCATAAACATTCACACACACATGTCCCTGAATGTAGGAGCTTTAGTTACCTTCATTTGTGTACGTAAAAGTTTTCTACCAACTGTTTTTATACCACAATGCTTTTCGTCGTGTCGGTCGATGTGTCGGTAGTGTGGCGCTCCAGTGCTACCAACTATCCTCGTTTATTCATTTCTGGTCAAAGACCGAAAGACCGACGTGCACCTACGTATCTACTATATGGAGATATTAAGGTTTTAGAGGAATTCAATGGGGGCTAAATGGATTTTGTAGGTGAGTTGGAAGAATTGAGACTCATCTCACACTCCGCTATGGTGAATGGATGCAGCACACATAGAAATTCACAATAAATATGCATGCATACTGCACCGTATGCAGCAGTTTTAGTTTCAGTATAGTTTTTATGTTTTTGTTTGTTTTGTTCTTGTATATCTATTTTCTAATATCTAAGCTAAAACTAAATAACTGTACATAGTGTGTATAGTGAGTGAGTTGAGTTGAGTGTGGGATGCATCCAGCAGGATTGTTTTTTGTTCATTCTTTAATGGATGCAGAGGGTTTTGGTATGAGTATTCTCTTATAGACTATACCTATGGAAGTTTCAAGTTTTTGTACAGTGTGTGGTTGCAAGTGGTGTGTTTTGGTAAGTTTTTTGGTGATGATATCGTATCACTTCTATAGGTTTAGGTATATATACATAGATATGTAGATACACATGTTGCATTGCTAATATGTGAATCCATTTTTGAACTAAGAATTTTATACTTGGATTGTAGATTCTAGTATTTGTAGATATTTTGTTTTCGGTTTTGTTTTGTTTTGTTTTCATTTCTATTTATTTATTTATTTATTTTAAGGGTTTTTAGGGTCATTTGTTTTTATTAATGTTGCTGGTGATTGTGTTGGCAGTTTTATTTACTCTACTCTAACTCTGACTACATATAAGAGACGCTATACAATTCTTGTTTTATTTTCAACATTTGTATTAAATAGAAAATCGATTTTTATTCCCTTCCACATATAAGTAAACGTATACATAAATACTAAAGGATTTAAGGATTGAACTTTCATTGCCATTTAAATTTTAATATATAATTTAAACCCTTTTTATTTGTTTAAAAATCAATAAAAACAAGGTTTTAATAAAGATAGTCATAAGGGAAATCTTCTGTCTTGTAGTTATGTGACATACAACTAATAGTTACAAGGGGTTCAGAAGTGGGAAAGTCTAACTTGTTGCAGGAGCAAGAGTAATGTTGAAACAAACTTTGAACACAACGAAGGAGTACAAATAATGAACCAAACTCTATTAAATAATTAATGGCTGAATCACAAACACGCTTCAGCTTCGGCTTCACCTGACGTTTACGAGTTCAGCCATAGGAATTCAATGCATGCTACCACAATGTAGCTTCGACCTCACGTTTCGTTTGACAATCGTAAGGAAAAGAACGTAATGTAACCCAAACGGAAGCTCTAGTTGAAATATCTGAATATTTGCTTTGTCTGACAGCTCAAAGGCTGTTAAAAAATGTCAACAAACAAAATATTTGCTCTTTGAAGGGATGAAATAATAGAACTGTCATTCAAATCAGCCTCGAATCAGGCCCACCGTAACGCAGACGAAGCCGAAGATGAAGCGTGTTTGTGATTCAGCCATTAGTTCCTGGATAAAATAAAATCCTGGAAACAACCTTTTATTAGATTTCGAAAGAATTAAAAAAATTACTAGTAATTCCAATATATTAATTCTATCTTAACTAGAAGAATATTAACTGTATTTACCTAATCTTCTACGTAGTTCGAAGGAAACAAGTCTCGATGTTTTAAATCACAAGATTTCGGCGGCCCAATGTGATCACCTCTTCGAGAAATAACACTGTCAACATTTGTAACTTTTCTTGCAACATTACGATTACTTTGTTGCTTCTTAGCGTATAGTAAATTCTAACAATTGGAAAGCGTTTTTAAACCGTGTATCTTTCAATTTTTAGCAATGGCTTACTTTTAACTCTCTCAAATATCAAAAAATGACAGCTTCAAAAGTGACAGATGCCCAAAAAGTGGGTTATTCGAAATGATACAATTTGACGAAGAATTTTTAACAAAACAAACTTTTTAAAATGACTTCCTAAAATGGATCTAATATTTTGCGCTGATATCTTTAAAAACTTGAATTAGCCTCGCTTACAAAATGGAGCACTATTTAAGTGCAGAGTTTTAATAAAATTTAGTAAATAAATATGAAAATGAAGCAGTTTCATTCTAGCTTAGATATAATCTAGAGTAAGGAATCTTGAGAAACTTATTGACTAAGGACATAGAACATTACAAATATCCTTTCAGCTACTCTAGATTTAAGTGACAAAATTGCATGATGTACCTCAAGTATTCGTCTAAATTTTAAATGACGTATTTTTGAATGAATTTTCAAATGTCAAAACCCCGTTCTTTGTTCTTCATTTTTAGATATTTTTGTCATTTTTTTATGTCATTAATTTGTGTCACTAATAAAAAAAAATCTCAACCTTTCAACCCAATTATTATTATTTTATTTTTCTGTTTCATGTTTGATGAGTTTGTTCAATGATTAATGAATCCATCATCAAAAAAACAAACGCAAAATTCTCTAATTTTTGTGAAATTTTTCATTTTTCGCGATAAATAAATTTTAAATTTAAAAAAATACATTTTGAAAAGAAAGAAAAACATGAAAGCGACAAAATTCAGGTTAACAGTGGAAAAAAAACTGAAATTAATTATATTATTTTCACTTTTGATGTATTTTTAGAAGTTTGTATCATTTCAATACTAAAATTTAAATTGACGTCATTGAAAGTCATTTGATTAAGGAACACTTAAAAAATTATAAAGAAATGATATGCTAAAGTTTAAAGTCCTTTTATAATGACTTTTAAAATCGAAATCCTAACACGCGCAAGAATAAATAACAGAGAAATAAAATCCACCTTAAGATTTATACATTTTTATCATAAGTATTATTTTATTGAAGGCAGGTAGAAGAAATAAGTAAGTACACTTTACACTTAATAAAAATCCACTTAAATTAAACTCAAAAGATCATACAATCTGGAAATTATGTGCATTTGAATTTAGTTGCAAAAGTTATTAATATTACGCAAGTTACTTATGTATTTATTTATTTTTCTCAACTTTCTTGACTGCATACCCTAGTTAACTTTTTTTGTTAACTCTTTTTTCTTTTCTTATTTAACGTGCAACACGCAAAAGTATCATTATAATAAACCCAGCAAGTTTCATTTTCAAGTGGATTAATCCTTATTCAAATAATGAAATGAAGACTCGAGGACTTTTTTGAGTTGATCGGTTTTTTTAAAGTCTTGTTTTAATATACTTTACGCATTCATCTTGACTGTTTTTGTTGTTGTAAAAGTCAGTAAAGAGTTTGTTAATACATGTATTTACAAGAACAGAGTAAATAAAACACTTCAGGGCGGTATAACTTTGTTAAATATACATTTTTCTCTCTCTCAATTGCATTCTTGAAAAAATAATGTTTTATTCATTTATTTTGTTATTTTTTAAATAATTGTGGACTTTAATATCTTGGTGTTTGATTATGTTTCGATAAGGGATACAAAAAAAGATGGATTGCAATTTTTATTTTTATAGCTCAAGGCGGGAGTTTTTGATGAACGTATTTATAATAGTTTCATTGGAAATGGAAGAAGTTAACGTCGTTTTTCAGTGGAATTGAAGGAAACTGAACAATTGTTGTCTTTCGCAATGAAAAGACATGTTTTAATGTATTTTCAATATTTTTCTGAAGATTTCATGAAGAAACCTTTTTTGTATTCCTACAAAAGTCTTAGAATTAAGTAAAAGGCAAATTTAATAACTTCAAAGCTTATATTTTCTATAAATGTAAGTCCAAACGTTTTTGTCGAACAAACAAAGTTTAAAAAGAAAATAGAATAGAGTTTGAAATAGTTAGAAGACAGCACTGGCAAATTTTCAATGGAGACATTTATTTTTGATTTTTAAAAAAGAAATGTCCGTTTATTTCAAGGGAAAGCGGATAAAAACAAATGGCCTCCATTGCTACCTTTGAGGTACCAATTTTTTTCATATTTAAGGTCTTGAATCGATTCAAGAGAATTGCCTCCATTTATTTAAACTTTCCACAAAGAAATAACTCTAAGCGGGTGTTAAATTACGAGACTGTAATTGTCTAAAAATTGTATTATTAGTTTTTAACTAACAAACTGAGTCTAGAACAGAAGCTTAATATCGTATTAAGTCTTTAAACAATAAGACAGACAAATTTACATTTGTTTATATTGACGTCTTAAGTTCATTGAGTCTTTGTAAACCGTCATGTTTGTGTAACGTCAATTAATTGTGATCCTCTTCGAGAAATGCCACAATCTGGAAACTTTTCTTGCAAAAATTGCAATTGTTTCGTTACTTTTGTTGCACGTAGCGCCATCTTGTAGTGTCTCTTATAATTATCAATTTTATGTTATTTTGCATTGAAAATATAAACTTTATCTATTTCCTATTTATTTTATTTTATGAAGAATTTAAATTCAAGACATTGCGGCGGACTTTGATTGGATACTTCAAAAGACTGATTTGTTACCATTTGTTGCACATAGCGCCATCTTGTAGTGTATTTTAAGAGATTTCAATGATTTTTAAAACGAAAATTAAAAGAAACGCCTTTTTCCTACAATTGAAATGGTTTAAAGCAGAGCGAAGCATTATACAAGAAAGTATTAACTACAAAATGTTGCAATGCTAATGCCGACGGCAATTTGCAACATTGTTTTTCTTAATATATTCCAATAAACTTCTCCCTTTTAAAGATATTTAAGAAATGTTTTGAAAAATTTAACATACGTTAAACTTAAAAAGAAACTTTAGTAATCTTTTAAGAATACAAAAGATTAGAAACTTTTCAACATCGATTTTTGTTTATAAACATCAACAATTATGTTTCTAATGTTGTTTAAATGTTTACTACATCAATTTCTGCTAAATATTATAAATTATTGGAGATATTTAAAATGTTTTAATTTAAAAAACAAATACAAATCATTTTACCGTCGGGATTCTTGCTATGCATAAAATTGGTCGGAATTGAACGGCATCCATTAAAGTTTGTCGCAATTAGGATTTTGTTGATGAAAACAGTGAAAGAGACAAGCTGATTAAATGTTGCTAATATTTCAAGGTTGGTCTTTCAATTTAAGCTCAACGGAAGGCTTCATGTTAAAATATTAATATAGAAGTATTTTTAATAGAAGTCAGTGGATGTTTATTTCAAAGCAAGAAAGAAGGAAATGACAATTTAAATGGAAAACGATATCAACAAAATGGCCGCCGTGACTATACGAATGTTTCAGTTTCAGGGAACATTTGTAACTGCAACATTTTTACCATTTTAATAATTTCATTGCGTTGTTATAGCGTGTAGCGTTTTATTTTTGACTATGGAGTAGTTTTAACTTGCCAAATGTTAACGATAACAGGCTTCAAAACTGACCGTTGCTCAAATGTCACACTATTCAAAATGGAACTGTGGAAAAGGGCCTCTCTTGACCGTTTTATGGCGTGTAAAGTATAAGAAAAAAGATATCAAGACTCAATGGAGGCTCAAAACTCTATTTTTGATATTGATCAATCTTAATCTTTAATATTTAACGTCGTTCATTCTTGTTCGTTAGAAGAATTGGCGCTTAAATCAAAATATTATAAAAACCTATTTTTTAAAGAGTATTTTGAGACAAAATTCTATTAAAAAGTTGAATGTTATTTTTTTTTAATCAAAGTCTTTTAAAGGTTTTTAAGTCTATCTTTATAGGTTTTGGTAATCTGTTATTTTTATATATCTTTTTGTTTCAAATTTCCATCAACAACTCATAACGAGGTTTTTTGATTTCTAATGGTTGAACCAACAATAAGATACTTAAGGCGTTTATGATCCAAACTTTATATTCTTTGCCGCTAAATAAAATTTGGATAGACTAAAAAAGCAGAACTGCGTTGAGGACGCTTTGCAAAAGCTTCTGAATTGTTTTTCTTCTTTATTAAATAATTTGTATTTTAATTTATTCACATTAAAATAACTTAAAGGAAGGAAGATACTACAAATGAACTAAAAAAAAGGTTGTTAAAATTCTTTTTGTTCTTTTAATTTGAAACGAGTAATAAAGACGATTTTTATGTTATACCTACATTCTTAATAGATACTGTATCTTCATATCTCAAGGTTAAAAGGCCTTGTTTTAAAATAAAGTCAAAAAACAGATGAAGATGTATCTTTTTGGATAACATTGATTGTTTTTTATTGATTAGGTATACTCTGATTGTCTTTTATAGTATTTTGATTAATTCGTTCCTTCTATAGAAAACAAATTAAACCAAATTACATTATTTCTTCTACTTTTTTATGACAGTTTTATAGTCCATAGGACAGAAGTCAGAAAAATGTTAATTCCATTGACAAATGACTTAAGCGTTATAATATTATATGACATTTACATTTAAACCAACCTTAAGAAGTTAGAAGTCGCTCTATTTTCTAACGCCTAAACTGAGATATTGAGATTTATAAAATTAATTAAATTTTAAGATAGTTCATAAAACATAGAAGTTTCAAATAGAAAGCCATTAAAATGTTTCAATTTTAATTGGTGAATGTTTCATTTTTCAATGCGAAACTCGATTTTCTGTTTCGCTAAAGTTAAACACTCAATTTTTCGAATATCATTTCATTGTAGCTTCAATAATTATCAATTTTATGTTATTATGCATTGGAAATATAAACTTAGTCTATTTAATAATGAAAAAGTAGTGTCGAATTTAAATTCAAGACATAGCAGCGGATTTTGATTGTTTTAGACAACTTCAAGTAGACCAAATTTGGATTCTTCTCCTTTGCAGGATTAAACCAAAGACTGATTTGATACCATCTAAATGCTGCCCGAAAAAAACTTCTACTATATTTGAAGTTAAAATAAGATGGGAAGTAATTTTCTTGAGTATATATGAGCACCGTTTTACACATGATCTACAAATTTGTCCGAAGAAATTTAATAACAAAATAATATTAATTTTTTTAGTTAGATATTTTTCAATGGAATTTTGTCTAAAAATAGTGTTGAATGATATTTTAAGCTTTACCTAAGTATATCGAGGTTTCAGGGGGTTTTTTAGAGAAAAAAATACAATTTCAGTTCTGCACTGCTATCAATTTTCAATTAGATAGGTATAAATTATTTCCCATTAGTGAATTTAATCTTCTCTGATAAATATAAAAATATATGTTAAAAAAAAACCCTAGCTACCTGATTCTCTTTTTTTCACCTTCATCTATCTGCTGCAAAATAGGTATAGGTATTAATTAAAAAACAAAAAAAACTTAGCTATAACATTTTTATCTCAGATATATTTTATTTTTTTTTTTGTTTTTTTAATTTGTGGCTTACCAAGGGAAAATGTGGATAAACATTTTAACAAAAAACCACCAATTTGTTTCAAAACCTTTATGCCTACGCACATATCTGCACAGGGATGCGTGTTATTCGTTTGTTGAGTTCAAAAAATAATAATTATATAATTTTTTTATCACTCCCTATGCGGGAATAAAATAATCAAATTATATTTAACAAACAAAAAATGAAATAAAACATACAAAAAAAACAAAATGGTTGCATTTTTCATTTGGTTGTTGTTGGATGCATATAAAATGATGGTATAGATAGACTTTTATATGGGAAATTCATTTGGGGGAAAAATGGTGGTTGTGATGCATTTCCTGCTGACAAATGCAAAATACCTTCAATAATATACGAACAAAAAAAAAATTGAATAAAAATAAAATTAAAAAAGTTAAACAAAAAAAACGGACGACAAACCATCATGTAAATAATAAAACCGCATTGTAAAATGGGTTGGCTGTTGTAGCGTAATAAAATTGAATTGCACACCTCTAGGTAGATACATTTTAAAAAGCTAGATAGGTGGTCGATGGTTTGGTTTGGTTTGGTTAACAAATAAACGTATCTATATAAATCTACTCATATATAAGATACATGTTTTATTTTTTTTTGAATGGATATGTAACTCGCGCTACATCCGTTTTGGTATGTTTCATAAAAATTAACAACGAACAACAACAAAAAAATAAAATAAAATAAAATTGCATATACAATCGAAAATTAAACCACAAATGAAAATTGCGTATAAACATAACAATTATGCCAGGCACACGTCTCTCTAACCATTCCTCAGCTTATTTGAAAAATTTAAAATACAAAAAGATATAACATAACTTCAAAGGATAAAAATGTTTTGTTTTTTTTTTTGTTTTTATATTCAGGACATTAATTTTATTTTATCCATAGAAACAGATTAAATGCATTTGAATGCAAAATAAAAACCACAAAACACACAAATTGTACTGCGGTTATTTTTCGCTAAGTTTTTTTTTATTATTATTAATTTTATTTTTTTAAAAAAGAAGAAATAAAATAAACAACAAGGTTTAATTTTATTTAAATGTATATTTTTTTACTACCTTAGCATTTATCCCTATCTAGGTATACGTACCTAATAGGAAGGTGGTAATCCGCAAAAATAAATATAATTCTGTTTTTGAAAAAAGAATTGATATGTTTTTTACAATTTGATAAAAAAAAAAATAAAAAATAAAATTAGCAGACACTTGCTAATAGGTAAGTGAGTTAAAAAAATTAATAAAATAAATATAAAGTTTAACTGCAGAGAGTGTAGATTTACATACGGGAATGTATCTATAAGTGATATTTTAACATGCAAATGCGAAATTTTGGATGGACAGTTGTAGAGATATTCGACGGATGGATATTTGTTTAATTTTGAAATATATTTTTATCTAAAGTCGGTTTGGTTTTATTGCTAAAGGTTATATCGAAATATGTTCTAATTAATTGGAAAACCAATAAAATTATTTGGATGGAATTTTTTTAGACGTCGGCTAAATTGCGACAAATAAGTTATAAAAATGACGCCAGGAGATAAGTTGGCCTTTAAAAATTTGTGTTTATTTATTTAAAGCTGTGATTAGACTACAAGTTAATGCTTTTTTAAGAGTTGTATGCATATTTTAACAATAAAAAGGAACCTGAAGCAGGAAAATATTCCATTCAGAAAACTAGCTGAGTCCATTTTTGAAATCTTGAAGGCTTCACTGCTTACATGGAGATTTAATATTTATAAAATATCTTTGTTCTGAGTGAGATACTTTAATTTTAGATTAAAAGCGAATGAAATGCATGTTTTTTAAGAAATCACCTCTCATAGTTTTTTTATGGAGAAGTGCTTATTGATGAATCTTGCTTAGTTCGAAAAGTTCTTCGTATGGTTTTTTTTTTGAAATTTACCAAGCTTTAGTTTGTTGTTTGGATTAGCTAAAAATTAAGGAAGCTAAAGCTAGCCAAAATACTGCATTCAGAAAACTTGTTACCTATTTGAGTCCATTTTTGAAATCTTGAAGGCTTTTCTTCACTGCTTACACGGAGATTTAATATTTATAAAATATCTTTGTTCTGAGTGAGATACATTCAGAAAACTTGTCCATTTTTTAAATCTCTTAGACTTTTCTTCACTGCTTACACGAAAATTTTATATTTTTAAAATATCTTTGTTCAGAGTGAGTTACTTTCACTTTAGATTTGAAAAGAAAGAAGCGCATATTTTTGAAGAAATCACCTTTCATAGTTTTTAAGAAAAAGTGCTTATTGATGATTCTTCCTTAGTTCAAAAAGTTCTTTGTACGGTCTTTTAAAATTTACCAAGCTTCAGATTGTTGTTTAAATTAGCTAAAAATTGAGGAAGCTAAAGCAAGGATATTGCCAGCAAAAATACTGCATTCAGAAAACTTGTCCATTTTCGAAATTTTGAAGGCTTTTCTTCACTGCTTAAACAGAGTTTCAATATTTATAAAATATCTTTGTTTAGATTGAGTTACTTTTACTTTAGATTTGAAAAGAAAGAAGCGCATATTTTTGAAGAAACTACCTCTCATAGTTTTTAAGAAAAAGTGCTTATTGATGATTCTTCCTTAGTTCAAAACGTTCTTTGTACGGTCTTTTGAAATTTACCAAGCTTTAGTTTGTTGTTTGAATTGGCTAAAAATTGAGGAATCTAAAGCAAGGATATTGCCAGAAAAAATACTGCATTCAGAAAACTTGTTACTTATCTGAGTCCATTTATGAAATCTTGAAGGCTTTTCTTCACTGCTTAAACAGAGTTTCAATATTTATAAAATATCTTTGTTTAGATTGAGTTACTTTTACTTTAGATTTGAAAAGAAAGAAGCGCATATTTTTGAAGAAACTACCTCTCATAGTTTTTAAGAAAAAGTGCTTATTGATGATTCTTCCTTAGTTCAAAACGTTCTTTGTACGGTCTTTTGAAATTTACCAAGCTTTAGTTTGTTGTTTGAATTGGCTAAAAATTGAGGAATCTAAAGCAAGGATATTGCCAGAAAAAATACTGCATTCAGAAAACTTGTTACTTATCTGAGTCCATTTATGAAATCTTGAAGGCTTTTCTTCACTGCTTAAACAGAGTTTCAATATTTATAAAATATCTTTGTTTAGATTGAGTTACTTTTACTTTAGATTTGAAAAGAAAGAAGCGCATATTTTTGAAGAAACTACCTCTCATAGTTTTTAAGAAAAAGTGCTTATTGATGATTCTTCCTTAGTTCAAAACGTTCTTTGTACGGTCTTTTGAAATTTACCAAGCTTTAGTTTGTTGTTTGAATTGGCTAAAAATTGAGGAATCTAAAGCAAGGATATTGCCAGAAAAAATACTGCATTCAGAAAACTTGTTACTTATCTGAGTCCATTTATGAAATCTTGAAGGCTTTTCTTCACTGCTTAAACAGAGTTTCAATATTTATAAAATATCTTTGTTTAGATTGAGTTACTTTTACTTTAGATTTGAAAAGAAAGAAGCGCATATTTTTGAAGAAACTACCTCTCATAGTTTTTAAGGAAAAGTGATTATTGATGAATCTTCTTTACTTCAAAAAGTTCTTCGTATGATTTTTTGAAATTTACCGAGCTCCAGTTTGTAGTTAAATTTAGATAAAAATTGAGATTTGAGAAGTTTTCTAATAAAGTGAGTTTTATTTTAAATCAAAACTGAAGATTAATGTCAAATAATTGACCAAAAAAATATTCTGTATTCTTGAGAAATGGTTTGAGCATTTTGAATACGTCTTTTCGAAAGAGAACTTAAACTTCAAGAATATTATAAAGATTATTCAATAAAATTATTCAGTTTTTGATAGGTTCTTTAAACTTTATAAAGGAAATAAATTCACTTCAGAATTGTGCAGTCTTTTCTTTATCCTTAATAAACTGAAAAATTTTTAAATCAGATGAAAACACTTTGATCGTAAAAATAATTAATGGCGTTGATATTCACTTTTGAATAAACATTTAACACAAAATCAAAGACCACTAAGCCTTTATCTATGCATTGGTAATGGTTTAGAATTAAAACCAGTGAGCGTGTTGCTGCAGAACTTAAATACCAAACTACAAAAATGAGCAAATACTTGAAAATATTCGTTTGAATGTTTAAATATTCTTTTGAATGTTTAAATGTTTAAATACTGTAAATGTGTTTTTTAAAAACACATTTACATTTTTGACTTAAGACCTTTTTACCTAACGCCAAAGAAACATGAATAAATATTCGAAAATACAAATAAATGTTCTTAAACAAAGAAATTTAAAGAAGATGCTAATTCGAGAAAATGAGTTAAGAGTTCTTAACCTTGATTTCATTGAACTTCTCCGACTCTGAATTACACCAGAGCAGAGTTGGCAAATTAATAAGTCCACTTATAATAAACAAAAAGTTCAAAAACACATTTCAGATGTTTAAATATTGTTTTTTTAATCTTTCACTAATACACAGAATATTAAAAATCTAAGTTAGAAAAATTCTAAACTCTACATCTACAATATTTTTTACTTCTTGTGTTGGTATCTTTCACACCTTAAAAGCTCAATAGGTACTTAAATAAAGATATGAATACAAAATGTCTGCTCTTTTATTTTATTGACATTGTTTTAGAATTTAGGGAATTAAACAACTGTGTCAATAAATGTTATATGAGAACATTGACGTAGTACCAAAAACATTATAACATTCTTTTTTTAAAATATCTGTCACATGTACTTTGACTAAATTCATTAAACAAAAACTTTAGCGGTAGACCTTTCAAGATATAAGAAAAGGTACAACGTACCTTTATTTCACCTAACATATTTTACCGACTTTTTGTTTTACAGAAGTCAAAAAACAAATATGTACTTTACATGTTTTATGTAAATTTATTTATTACTCGAATTAAAATCTGCTTTTCATCGGCGGTGTTTTTGAAGTTAAATTTGTTTTAATTAAATTAATATTAAGTCTGTTTTGTGAATGATTAAAAACAAAATCCTGATAACAGATGAAAGATCAACAAAAACAATTGTCAAAAATTTAAAACAAACAAAACAAAGCTTTGATCTGAATTAACCTAATTTGAAATCTACAATTTTTATATGTAGATACAATTTTGACAAATGACTTCAATGTCAAATATTTTTAAAAGTTTAAACGTCAGTGTCAATAACTTTTTTTAACAGAATGCCGACATAAGGTGATTTTACATGACTTTTATTTAATTTAAATATTTATCAAAATATGATTTGACACTCAATTTTCATAGAACTCACTTATACAAAAAGTATCAAATGAACAACAACGGCTTGTGAATGACTAGAAAGTAGCGAAAAAAACGTTATCTCTTGAGTTGTGTCAATCTGACAGTTGACAATATGCTACACAAAGTGACATCAAATTGGTTTGCCATTATTTAGATAGCCGAATTTTATTCTCTCAACAACTGTCAAAGTTCGGCAGCAATAATTTAATCAACTGTCATAATTATGATAAATCTGTGTTCGCACAATTAGAACATGTCACAATCAGAAATGTCAGATCCCCGACGGAATAAAAATAATAATCTATATGAAAATATTAAATGTCAAGGTTTTAAGTTATTTTATGTAAGTTCGTTGATGCTCTAAAAAATAACCAACGAATCTTAAAATGTATGTTCACTTTAATAAAACAGTGACCTTGTCTCATCAATCATGAAGACATAAATCATTTTAATCACATCAAAGGCTTCTTTCACATCATCTTGACTTATGTTTGAAACAATAACTTTTCTTGAACTTATAAAATTTATAAATGAACCAGAAATAGAAATAGGATGACACCCTGTCAAATACCCGTTGGCATATTCACAATAAACTATTTTAGTTTTACCGACGCTAAATGTACGATTACACTTTTTTGTTTCCTACTTATTAAAATTAACCACTTTGACTGAAAATAAAAAAACTAACTTAAAATCTAGAATTAAGTAATAAAGTTTAAATAAAACTCACCCTAGGTTGAGCCATTAATGCTCGAGGAGCGACGTCCAGCCCGACTTGTGCCACTTTTGTAAGAACAAATTGATTACTTTTTCCCGAACAAAAAGCAACCAACGAAATCCGCCAGCTAGCTCCTTGCTTTAATTATTATTATTAATATTTCTCTTTTAATTTATTTATAAAATTCACTTTATTTTAATAATATATATTTTTTTCACGTTTGTAATATTTGTATCCTTTTCTTTTATATATATAACTCTCTTTTATTTTATTTCTTTTTATTTAAGTTAAAAAACAATTTAACTAACATTCACAATAGATTTTTTAATTTTTAATTTAATTTAAATGATTTTATTTTTTTGGCGCGATAGAGAGAAATATTTGAATTTATTTATTTTTGTGTAGAAAAGAAAAACGAAAAAAATTCACAATAATTTATTTTATTTTTTTTTATTTAAATTTTGGTCATATACAATTTTGTTGAATAATTTTTTTTTATTTTTATTTTTTATAGGCACATTTGTTATCCTTTGCTTGCTTTTGGGGGATTTTTGTTTTATGTTTAATTAATTTATTTTTTTACAGTTCAAGTGCAGAAAAAATATAATTTATAGCGTTAAAAGGTGATTTATAGTCATTTAATGTAGGTATACACGTGTTTTTGTTTTTTTAATTAAAATTTGAGATCAATTTCAAAACGAAAAAAAAATTATTATAGAAAGGATATTTTATATATTTTGTATTTTTATGTATATATAAGTTGCATCGTATACAAGATTTTATTATTATATTTATTTTTTTACCGCGAAACCGATTTTCACTAAGTTCAAAAGACCGAACGGTGTGTTAAGAGTTACAGAATTAAAGTACTATTTTTTTGTTTTTTAATCACAAACAAAAATATTATAGGTTAAATGTTTTTTTATTTTTATAAACAAAACTTGTGTTTCGCACGAAAATAGTGATGGACACTATTTCTGACCAGACTGACACAATTTGGCGGGATACTACTTTCAAGACAGCCTGTTAAACGTGACATGTTCCATAGTTGAGCTCTGTGTTTGAAAATCCGTTACCGTTATATTAAAGTAGAGTTTCATGTCTGGCATTTGTCATAAAAGATGTGCTGCTGATTGCATTTTTGTGTTAAAGAATATAATTTATATATGCGCGCACTTTTTCTTTTTATTTGTTGTTTAAATTTAATTTTCCCAAAATCCGGTTTAATGGTGATTTTAAAAATCAAAATTCATAGACTACAAATCAACAAAGATGGCGTATCGTAATCGTATAACTGTAGTATAGTTGGTTGTAGGCAGGTAGATAATATAATTTATATAAAAATGATGTGTTTTCGATGATGATAATAATGATGATGCGACCCGACGTTAAAACGCGAAACCGAATTTATGGATTGAGACGAACCGACACGACAACAACGACGACGAAGACGAAGACATTGAATGCGTGCAATTCCCGTGCTGCATCAATACTGTTGCCGATTGATTTGATGAATGGTTGTTGTTGTTGTTGTTTTTGTAGTAGCAGTGCTGAAGCTGACTGCTGACTGTGCTGCTGGTATGGTAGTGCAGTGCAGTGCTGGGTGATGTTGCACTGCTCTCTGTTGCTTCCCCGATGTTGCGAGCAACGATGTTGCTGGGTTACTCTAATCACTGCTGCTGGTTCTCTTAATGTTACTGTTGTTGTTACTGCTGCACTTCGCGGCGACACTGTGTTGCATTTTCTTGCTTCTTATAAATTTTGTATATAATTTTTTTTTTATTTATTTATTGATTGATTGATTGATTTAGGCGCAACCATCCGTTTATAATGATTTTATTTTGTTTAACTATACAATAGGCAATATCATATAGATAAATTAATATACAATTTTTTAGTGTAAAAAATATTATATTTAACGATTTTGACAACAACAAATAAAAAGTAAGTAATAAAACTCGTATACTCGTATCGCCGTCGCTCGTATAACTGTGTTATATGGAGTAGAGAATTGCAAGGTGTAAACAGCTTTAGATAAAAGTGTAGGTAATGCAGCGCAGTAGATAAAATGTAATAAATTTTAAATTTTCTCGTGAATTAGATCGAAAACACAGAACACACAAAATTAGAATATTTTCTTATTTTCTTTTTTTGACAATATACTCGTCGTATATTTTAATAATAATAGAAAAATAAAAACAAAGCACAACGAAACGAATTGTAATAATAATGATTATGAGGGGTTTTTAGTTTTTATTATTATTATTACTGTTATTTTATTGTTGTGTTCTACACACGTCGTACGCGTTTCGAAGGCAAATACACACTGGGCTTGTCAATCAATGTGTGAACTAAACTTGGCGGGGGTAAGTTGAGAAACATTTTTGTTGTTTTCACAACGGTAACCAACACATAAACAACTAGTTTACCAACACACTCGTATTTTCTAGCATGAGGTAGACATTTTGAATAAGTTAGAATGAGACAGTTCTATATGTATTTTTTGAAAGATGTTGGTTGTGCTGTTTCATTTGTTTTAATTTTTTTTTTTAGAAAATGTTTGGCAGGGGTAAACTTGAAGACGTCATGGAGTGGAAGAGATGGATGGTTAGGCATGGTAAGCAGCACACAGTACACACCATCAAGCCATCTCGATGCGGAGGAATGACTGATTTGACAGTACGCCTCTTCTGTCAGCCAATAGAGGGAGATAAATGCCTAACTTATGGCATATGTGAGTGAATGCGAGGGTGCGCGCGTGTTGATTTTTGCCTATGAAGTACAGCAGCAGCAACCCAAAAGCAATAGATATAAAGTACCCAACTAAAAACCAATCCCATTTGTTATTTTTCGGCGTGGTGTGGAATTTTCGCTCAATCAGCACCAGAAATGATGCATGCGCCTTCTCTTCCGACGACGACGATGAGAACGACAATGTGTGGAGTTGGAGTCGGAGTGTAGTAAGGTTCGGGCTTCGGGATCAGGTCTCGACTCTCGAGTAGCTCCAGAGCTCAATGCCAGAGAACCTGAACACAACACTGAACCGAATACAGAATATCCAAACTATGTTATGTGCTGTTTTTCTGGTTGATGATGGTTTGGTTTGGTGTAGGATTGTAATTTTTTTTTTCGGTTCAATTTTGAGAGACAAGCGCTCCTTGTAGATTGTAGGTTTGCAAAATTGATTGTGTGTGGGGCCGCATTTAGGTAACGCCTTCCTTGGGCAAAAAAAAATGAGTCTCTATACAATAAAAATACGACAAGCAAATAAAAGCTTATGTGCGTATGTGTGTAATGGAGACGACACCTGTGCGGTGGGATGTATATCATTTCATTGGCTTAATCCGTCAATAGAGAGATATTTCAAAAATATTTCATTCTCATTCATTTTCACAATTTCGACAATGTTAATGATGTTTGGAGCTTTTTTCGCTGAGTTCATTTATTTTCGAGACAAGTAAAGATGCAATAGAAAGGTGTATAAAATTTAATTTGTCATAGTTTTTCACATCGGAAAATGATTTTTGATAAATTTTCCCACCCCATTTGAGACCACCAATGCCCAATGAATTTTCGCCAAGTTAAGTTAGTGAGAATAAAAAAACGTGTGTGTGACTTGTGGGTGGGGGGTTAGCCATCCCAATCGCAATCTTTGTCGTCGTCATCATCATCATCTCTCATTCATTCATTCAACCGATTGTCAACGCACACTCAAAATGCGCTCCACACCAAAAACCAAAGCGAAAACCTAGCGAGAAACGAGCAACGAACAACCATCAGAGTAGCAGCAAAGGCAAAAGGCAGAAATGATTTACAACACACACTTAAAATTTTGACTGATATTCGCTATACGTGTCGTGTGTGACGTATACGAGAGGTGTAACCGGCCTCTCATCATCGCCATTATACAAACCGTTTGGCAGGGACATTAAACACAGTATACAGTAAGCCTGACAAAAAAAAACAACAATCGACTCTCTCGCTCTCTTGTTTTGCTCATATTTCATATCGTTTTTGGGAAAGGTTCACATGTGTGCACGTGCTTGCCGTCAATTTTATGGTTTGTTTTTGTCTCAGCGAAAGAGACAAATATATGTTTTACTGATTCTCCTGTCATCTCATTTCTTTGTTTTGACAGTTTTCCTATAAAAAAAAACGAATTGTCCTCCATCTCGTTTTACCATCCCACTAATACGCTCAAGAAAAATGAGGAGAAAAAAACTTGATAAAACGTCAAGAAAAGAAAATGTGGGGCCCAAGAATTTCAAAAAGTATTTTTGGGGCTGGATTTGTGGAGTATAAAGTTTTCGTTTCGTTTTTGGGTTTTTGGTATCACATCGCACATCGGAGAGAAATGATAGTCAGTCTGTCTCGCTCGCTTTGTAGAAGGTTGTCATTCCATCAGTCAAACAACTGAGATGGAGGAGAGATATTTTTCTTCTAGTTAGTTGAGTTAGTTGTTGGTTTTTGGCGAAACGTCACTTGAGTCTGAGTGTCAAGTGCTAGTTGGTGTTTTTGCGCGCGTAAGCGTTCTCCCTTTCTCACACTCTGGTACCTACTGAGAACACTGATATTTCTTCGTTTTTTGTTTTTTTTTTTCGCTGGAGCCCTCGTCTTCTTCTTACTTCTTGTCTACGTTAACGTTGTCGTTGTCGTATGATGACGGCAGCGGTAACGGCGGCGGCGGAGCTGTAGCTCCTATGCGGAGCCAAAAGGTCTTCTTGGGGCGAATACTATACAAGAGAAGTGGCTGGCTACGCAAAGAAGCTAACGGGTTGGCTGAAAATGAAAAATTGCACTATTTGATCTGCAGCTGTGTTCAGTCTTCAGTCGGGTATTTGTGCTTGTGTGGGTATATTATAGTTTTAGTTTTGTGTGTTTGTTTGACGACGACGAAGACGACGAGTGCAAGTGTGCAAAGTTAGACCTTTTGTCAAGAAATGAGACCACACCATCAATCATTAGCTTGCAAGCAGAACGAAAGGGAGAGTGCGATATATGACTTTTTGATTCGCTCAGTTTTGATTGCCCGCACAACTGTCAAATGCCAGATAAGTTCATACCTGCCTGCGGATCTCAAACTCAGAATTTAGACGGTGAATGGTGCGGGTTTTTGGAGTCAGAGTCAGAGTTTCAACAACTTTTGAGTTTGGTTTGGAATTTCCAAAGAAACAATTTCCTGGTGCGGTTAACGCAACGAAAAAGTCACTTACAGCACTGCTAACATAGGTACCGACGACGATGTAACAAAGGATTAATGTTTGGCTAATCCCTGTCAACGATTTTTATGGTTTCAGATGAGTTATGATGAGCTTTGACCTTTTATTGTTTTTAGTGTTTGTTCGCGGTGCAGCAATACAGATACAGGGCAAGGAGTGATTTTCTAAAATGTTGTTTGTAAAAAAAGAGGTTGAGGTTGACTTCAACCGGAAGAAAATATTAAATCTATTCACCCGAGAAACTATAGGTATTCATTTCAATTTCACCAATTCCCCGTCGCTTAGCGTTGCGCTGCGATGTGGCCTTTATAACTATCTGTATCTGGGTATCTATCAATTTTCCAGGTGTCACTGAATTTTTAGAGTTTATCACTACAGAACAGATTGGATTAAACAGTCTGTATGTGGAGTTACAGTTATTTTTTGTTTACAGAAAGCTTGTCGCATTTGACAAGTGGGCGCACATGCATCCGATACATCATAACGTTGTCAAAAAAAAGCCGAAAAATGTAAACAAAATTGTGAAAATTGGAGAGGACGCGAACGCCAAGCTATCATATATACAAAATATGGTAGGTATAACTGTTGGTGCTGGTGCTGTTAGAAACTCGTAAATCAAATGCGATGCGTTTTATGGTTTTATTTATTTTAACACACACATTCGGTTCGATTTCGTCTGGCGGGCGGCAGCAGCAACGACGGCGGGTGCTATGTTGAGTTTTATTTGAATTTTGTGGCCGGCGCCTACTCAAAGTATCTAAAGGTACACAAACACAATATAAGTCCTCGCCACCCCGTCGATGTTTATAGATAGATTTCGATTAAATAAAAAAAACGAAACGTGCATTTATTTGGAAATATTGGAGCTGTTTTAGAAAAAGATACTAGGAATAGATTTTTTTTTTGGAGCAATGAAATTGTGCCGTCTCATGTTAGATATGTTGAAAGTTTTGGTTTTTTCTCGTCTAATCTAAAAAATGAATAATTCTTTAATAAAATATCAATAACTACCTCCTACCAAATTTTGAAACAAATACAATTTTACTTTAAGCACTTGGTGACACTTGAAAATCTGAGTTATTTCGGAACAAAAACAAACAGATCTTTTTTGGTACAGTATAATGGGCCTCTTACTTTTCGCTCAAAACAGGAAGTCTAATATTTTGCAGACATTTATCTTGACAGTTGCATCGCTTTTTGACATCTAGATATGTTGACAGTTCTTAAACAACTGTGGAATGCTAGAGAAATGTTTTCTAATAAATTAAATGCAATAATGCGGCAGGAATTTAGATTAGATAAAAATTTAAAAAAAAAATTAAATTGTTTTTAAAAAACCCTGCCTGGAAAATCTCTATAATTTCAAAATAGTTATTATAATCATCAGTCATAATTTTTCACAAAATGTAAACAAACCTCAAATTCCTTAATATGTGGCTTATTCAAAATGATGCATTTAATTGAAATGGTTGTCACATTTTTTTTAAAGGTAAAAACGTTTTCTAATTTATTTAAGGAATTGTAAAATATTAAAGTAGCCCGAACGGGGTTAAGCTTTTCATTTCATTATAAATTATATTTGTTTTTAATACAGTTTTTGAATAGAAATCAATTGATAAACAATAAATGTTACTATTAAAGTAACGTAGAGACAACGATTGTTCTGTCAGTGGATGATAAATGTGAAGACCTCGTTTTAATTGTTATATCATCAGCAATTACACCAAGTGTCATTTTTGAGACTTTCCTCGTATAAACTACGAATTGATATTTTCTTGGATAAATATCGAAGTTTAACCTCTAACAAATTCGATGTTCAATGGGATTTTGTCATTTGTTTGTTTATAAATGAAGTTTAAAAAGGCTTAGTACAGATTTGTATATTAACTGTCAATTGATAGTTGACATTTACAATATATGTTTCTGTCAACAGGAGTTTTTTTCAACTTCATTATCTTGTGTTAACGCTGCGGCGGCTGCGATTTTTAAAAAACCAAAGCAAAAGATTTGTAAATTCTAAATGGTTTGCTTAAAAATTCACTCCGTTAAAAGTTGTGAAGACATCGTTTTAATTGTCATATCATCAGCTATTGCATCAACTGTCATTTTTGAGACTTTCCTATAGTAAACTATTAATTGATATTTTCTTTGATAAATATCGAAGTTTAACCTTTACAAAATTTTTATTTCAATCGGATTTTTGTCATTTGTTTGTTTATAAATGAAGTTTAAAAAAAGCTTAGTACAGAATTGTATATTAACTGTCAATTGAAAGTTGACATTTACAATATGTTTCTGTCAACAAGAGTTTTTTTTTAAACTTCATTATCCTGTGTTAACGCTGAGGGCGGCGGCTGCGATTTTTAAAAAACCAAAGCAATAGATTTGTAAATTCTAAATGGTTTGCTTAAAAATTCACTCCGTTAAAAGTTGTGAAGACATCGTTTTAATTGTCATATCATCAGCTATTGCACCAACTGTCATTTTTGAGACTTTCCTAGTATAAACTATTAATTGATATTTTCTTTGAAAAACATCGAAGTTTAACCTTTAAAAAATTCTTATTTCAATCGGTTTTTTGTCATTTGTTTGTTTATAAATGAAGTTTAAAAAAAAGGCTTAGTACATATTTGTATATTAACTGTCAATTGAAAGTTGACATTTACAATATGTTCCTGTCAACCAGAGTTTTTTTAAACTTCATTATCCTGTGTTAACGCTGTGGCGGCTGCGATTTTCAAAAAACCAAAGCAATAGATTTGTAAATTCTAAATGGTTTGCTTAAAAATTCACTCCGTTAAAAGTTGTGGATAAAAGAAAAACACAGGGCTCAACAGAGCCCCCTTAATACTTGGAAAGGTGCGTCTAGACCATAGAAACAGTCTTAAAAAATCAAAAAAACATTTAAACAACGTTTCAGAAAAAGAAAAACACTTCTGCAATGCTACTTAAATCTTTCTAAATTGAGTTTTTTGGTTTGGGTGCAATGTTTTTGAAATGCTTATTTGCTTCCCATACCCAATCCCAATGGAAAACTTATTTATTTCCCAAGTAAAAAGTGCCTTCCTGGTTTTAATATAAACATAAAAATTGATATAAATTTTGAAAATAAAGTTTAAAGTGACGAAAATTAAATAAAAAATGTCGTTTATTCATTTATATTCAGTAAAGTTTGAATACAAATTATATTTTCTCTGCTGAAAACGTAAATATACAACCCTTTTTTAGACACATGAAGTTTGATTAGAAAAAAATAGCAAAAGTAATAATATCAATCAATAAGAAGAGGAACAAGAAAGGATTTTCCAGTAAAATTATCCAAAATCCAGGTTTTAAAGTGAGGTTTGCTCTCTTAGTTCTTAAGAGCTAAATGTTTTGATGAATTATGGCCCAAAGCTTAAGCTCATTCCTTGAAATTTACTTCAACAGAATTTATTTCCTGAACAGTTGAATCCTTTTTGCGTCTTTGAGTACCGGAATTCTCTATTATTATAACATACAATTTTTATAATATTAAAAATAAAACAATTTTTTAAAATAGATAATTGACATTTTAAGGTTGAAGCTTTCTAAACTAAAAAATGTCTGTGCTTAAATTCAAATCAGCCAAATACCCGGCACGGCTATACGCTTTAAGGTCTTTTATAGATTTTGGATCATTTTATAATAAATTTCAATTGTGAATACCAAAGGCTATTCACAATGAAATCTTTATTAGGGAAATGCTTATCTCATACAAGATGGCGGAAAAGTTATCACCCAATCGAAAGGTGCCATAATTTTTGCAAATGGCCGCAAATGTCAACTATCAACAATGCATGAACCACTACAATTCACCTAAATGTCATGTTTTTTTTTCTAATAATTTGTCACATGGTGTGACTTTACGTAATGTTAAATCCTCAGCATTTTACAGTGAATAAAGCCATTGCAGTCATCTAAGAAAAGCTTTTGAAATTCGCATACCAAAGACATTCTATGTTTTAAGTTTGTAAACGTCAACTAATTTGCTAATATTCAAAAAAACATGCTAACTTCCATATTAAATCGCTTAAACTTTTAAACTATACAGAACTTATAGTTAAACATTTTATTGGGACCTCCCTAACTTACTTATAACTAAAATTATGTCCAAAACCAATTTTCTCACCAATTTAACATTAATTCGAAAAAAATTATGTGATCATTCATACAGAATGTTAAAACACAAATCACGACCACGACCAAATACGAACTAAAAAAAAATATGATTTGTTCTTCAAAGAACCCCCCTCCTTCCCCCTGATTTGTGCCGATTATATCGTATTATGTTCAAGTTTATTTTATATTATTATGTGCCCAATACCTAAATCCAAAAACCTACATTGAAAACATAATTTCATTTTGCCAAAATTTACGAGAAACGATTATTGAAATTTATATTAGTTTGTTCTGGATTTAAAATGTTTATCACGTATTTTGTTACTCAAAAACAACAACAACAAAAAGAAAGACAAAAAGTCACAGAAAAACGACATACGTCCTTTTGTAAATTCGACGTCGACTATGACGGCGACGGACGAACACGGTAGGTAGGTAAGAAAGGTGCCTACATATAAGAAAATACTTATTTCAAAAAGCCTCTCTCTAAACAAGGATTGAATAAACAATTTAAATAAATTATAAACAAACACCAAGAAAGTCTTTAAAAATTAAACATAACTTTAGTTCAAAAACTGAAAGATAGATGAAGGTTGATGTACGACATCGTATATCTCGTATATTTAAAGTGCTTTAAAATATTTAATATAAATTCACGGAGCGAGATCCTAAAATATTGAAACGCAAAAATCAATAAAATCCCAAAAACTTTCACGTGTCCTACAAATCTGTAACTGACAGGCCTCAATGACGACGATGACATGCAGTTTTGTTACCGTCGTCGTCATCATCATCATCGTCGTCGTTGCCGACGTCGGTATAGTCGTTCGTCGACATTATAGTCGTAGCCGGCAAAATAAAATGAAAAATACACCAATAACAACAACAACAACAACAACGACGACGGTAAAAATAATACAAAACAAAAATTGTTGTATTCCAGTTCAGTCCTCCCATTTTGGTAAACAGGCAGCATATAGCAATTATTCATCCAGAATCAACAACCTTGCGCCCTGTTTTGTTATGTCCTCGAATATATGTATGTATATATCCTGGAGTTATTTATATGAGTATTGGTAGTTTTTATGCCTGTGTAGAGGTATATTTGTATATATGCAACCAGAATTGGGAACGAAAATTTAAAGAGCGTCCTGGTTGTTTTTTTTTCTTTCTTTTTTGTTGCTCGGAAATACTCGAAGTTTCATACAAAATTCAATTGATAATTTCATAAGGATAATAACTTGTCCTTTTGGTTTTAGTTTTGTTTGTATCTTTTTTGCTGTGCGGTTATACCTATTTTTGTATCTCTATATGAATGTTGCTAATGTGTCATCACTGCATGGGGAGTATTTTTGGTTTGGACGATATTTCTATAGACTATGGGTCCCCCCAAACATGGGTGTCCTTATATAGACTATGTATAGATACCTATACGCGAGGAAGGATTTAATGAACGAGCGCGAAAGTGCAAAACGGTGCGCTGCTATTATTCATTTTCAGTGGCGATGGTGGTGTTGGCGGCCGCGGCATGGCAGCCAGTCGGCTAGAATATATCTACCAGTAGCACAGCAGCAGCATCATCCATGGTCAACTGCGGACTTTGTAGAATTGATCCTGGAGCCTTGGCCGCATCAACAAATAGGTACTACATATTCAAATAGATGTATGTTATGTTGGTGGAATATGCCGAGGCTCTTTTCTCGCATCACAGACAGCTTTGGGTGAGATGTTGATGATGATGATGGGCTGATATCTTTTTGGCCATTTTATTTTTTTACTACCTTACCTACCTACAACCTATAACTACTTTACCTTCAGTATGGTAGATGCGACTCGCTGTTGAATGGCTTAATGATAATGACTGACAAAGAATGACGGATACACTTTTCTAGCTTATTTTCTTGTCATATTTTATTGACTTTGTGCGGTTTCAGAAATTGTTTTATTTTATTTTTTTCGTTGTTCACTTACGTATTTTTGAAAAAGAAGGAATTTAAAATGATGGTCACTTGGCGTGTCACACACTTTAAGAAATAATATAATTTATGGGATCTCGTCAAGTTTAAAGGCGATGGTTGATTTTATTGATTTTTTAACTGGTAGGTAGGTATAAAAGCGTTGACAAGGAATGATTGAGTGAAATAATTGTGATGGTACTGGGTTTTTGAAGGGTTGTATAGGCTATGGGAAGTAAATTGAAGCCAATTTTCATGAGTGTCAATTTGGATAATTTTCCATTCAATAGTTGCGATATTTTCTATGTTTTATTGTTTATTTATTTTTTATAAATATATTCTATATCATTACTTCATCGATAGAATTTATAGGAGCATATGTATTCCTCAGAAAAACGGATCGTTTGATTAGGAAGTATAAAGCATTGTGAAGTTCCGGGCATCCCAAATGTAGTCACGTCTTTTCAAAGAATTATTTCACTATTTTGTACTATAATTTTAGTTTTAACAATTTTAAAATGCGATTCTGAAGAGTGTATCGTTCAGTTTTTAGTACTAAAGAATTCTTTACTTTTCAAAAACGACAGCTGTCTAAAACCACTTGTTCGGAAACCCTACATTTAATGTTATTGAAGCACCCTGTTCTAAAAGAGTATCTTTTGAATAAAATATGTATGGATTTTAATACACTAGCACTAGATTTTAAAACTAAGCACTTTTACATTGAAAATCTTTGCTTTGCCGTCGGAAATTAGTGAAAAATAAAAACAGAGAATATTTCAAGGCGGAATGGAAAGTTTATTATATTGGTGGTAAGTTTTAAATGAAGGTTATATGAATAGCAATAAACATTTACTTATTTATGCTGTTGAGAAATTTCAATGGAAACGCATTTCTTACTCCATATAATCGCATCGATTGCAGAATCCGATGAGAAGGCTGCGGAGGGAGTCAAATGACATTTTTGACATATGTATCATATTAAAAATGTCAAAACGTTACTCAGAATCCAATCCCTGCTTATTCGTTGAAGTAGGCTTGAAAATTTGTTCATAGCGTCTTTTTTCTTAAATGGCATTGAGATATCAAAAGAGAAAAAACTAGAAAACAAGTCGAATGTCAAGACTGACTATGTCACTTTTAGTTTAATAAATTTGTATTTGACTTCCAATGAATAATTATATTTTTAAACATGTGAGCGCATTCAAATCGTAATGAAAATGCGACCAACCAGAAAAATATGATCGGAATTTAAACGGAAATGCCGTTGCATAAGTGGGTAAATCATTTCACATTCATGAAGTTCGGTAAAAGAAAGAATATCTGTGTTTGATTGTTCTGCCTTAATTGAAGTTAAGACTATGCTGATTGATACATGAAAATAGTAGTACGAGGGCATGATGGTTAGTGCATTGGACTGCCATGCGGGAGGTCTTGGGTTCGATCCCTGTGTGTAAAGTTGTATTCAAGGTTACTGCCTCTTGCGGGGAATTGACAAATTCCCCAAGAGTAATTCTTGTCACGAAAAAGAGCTTTCTCAAATTACTCGTTCGGATTCCCTGCAATTACTCGCACACAGGAATAGTTGAGAGTTGTAAGTCACTAGGCCTTGGTTCTCTAGCGAGTAAATAAATGAACGTCATTATTGCGGAAGTTCTGGATAGCTGTTGCCTATCATTGTTTAAGCTCTCTTTTTGAATGATGTCAAAGAGACTCAAGTGGATTATTTGAGCATCTGCCTAGATATATTGAGAGTTTTACTCTAACTATCTTAAGAGCATTGTTCTACCAGTTACGGTGCACTAGACTATTGTAAAGTGTAGCTTAAAAGGTTTTTAAGCACCAAAGAAACATTTCAATTGTTTAAAAAACGTTTCAGAAATATTGTAGAAAATTTTCTGGTTTGTTTTATTGGTGTGTACGCTTTGAGACACATTTATAAAATGTTGTTTGGTTTTCCGTTTATGTTTCTAGTTTGTTTTGCCGGAAAATGGAGTTTTAAAATGTAACACTGATACTGTAGTGTTTTATCATCATGTTTTTTTACGATTAATATTTTCGGAAATTAGAGGCAAATTCTAAGCTGTTTTGAAATGAGAAAACGACAAACATTTTATAAACATTTCAGAAATGTTTCTCTGTTTCTGAAACGGTTTTTTAAATGTTTGAAAAACTTTTCTTTGGTCTGGACGCACCTTAATGTGTCCATTAAGAACATTTCTGCATATTTCTGCATTTCTGACTTACTCTGGCAAGTGTTATTTTTGAGCTAAACTAACATGTGCTCTATCTTCTGAATATTCTGCACTACCTTCTCAGCAAGTGTATAAGTTGGTGAAAACTATCGAACACAGTTGAAAAAGTTTAATATATTAAAAAGATCGACAAGTTGGCGGGTTAGAAGTATGTCAGAAAACAAGGTTATTGTGCAGAATTTTATAAAATTCTTAAACGACATCCCAAGAAGTTGGGATGTATGCTGCTAAACTCTATCGTAACTTCACAGCCGGTGAATATATCTTTTTATTCGATTATTTTTTTAAAGAAAGAAAATCAAATTTTTCCCGCGCTAAGTTTTTGATTTAAATCTTTGTACATAAGGCTTCGAGTTAAGTGGAATTTCTGGTGATTCAGTGTGATTCAGAAGAAAATATAAATCTTTCTTCAATTTTACTTCCTCCGAATTGAATTTTTGTTCTTCTTTTTAGGATCACTCCGGACGGTTGTTTTGAACTTATAAATAAAACAAATAAACTAGGTGGCGCATAAGTCCGTTGAAAACTAGGGACTAATGACTAACAATTTTAACCACTCCTGTGTGCGAATTGTTGTCAGAAACAGAAGGGAGAAAACTGTTTAAAAATTTCGTAAGGCAAAATCCGCTTTGTATGCAACTCGCATCAACGCTTTTTTAGGAAGTAAGTAAATTTGGAAAAATTTGAAGAATATCGGTAATAGAAAAGTATCTTGTGGTTTTGCTGAAGACATAGACATCAACGCTCTCAACAAATCTTTCATTTCTAGCCCAATTAATAACCATACCCATTCCAAAAACTTCAAAAGGAGACGAATTTAGGCCAATCTCAATACTTCCATTTTTATCAAAAGTTTTTGAGAAAATTATACAAAAAGAAATGAATGAGTTTCTGAATCTGTTCAGTCTAATAAACCCCAAGCAATCAGGCTTTCGAAAGAAAACAGCAGCATTACAGCTTTGTTAATTGTCTCGGAATATATAAGGAAAGCTATAGACGAGGATAATGTCACATTTTTAATATTCCTCGATTTCTCAAAAGCATTCGACATGGTAAATCACATGGTACTTTGCGAAATTTTTTTACGTCATTTTAACTTTTCTTCCTCCGCAGTCAAGCTCTTATTTTCATACCTTTCTGATCGAGTGCAAGCAGTAGAGGTTAACAGAACTCTTTTCAACTTCCAACCTGTCGTTAGGGGTGTTCTGCAAGGTTCGATTCTTGGGCCGTTGTTCTTTTCAATCTATGTTAACGAACTTCCTTCAATTGTAAGACAATGTTCAATACGCCTGTATGCTGATGACACTTAACTCTATTTGAGCTGCCCATTGGGACGTATTGAACACTCTGCAGCTTGTATAAATGAGGACTTAAGCTTGATTGAGCGTTGGTCAGTTAATAACTACTTACTTCTTTACTCAAAGAAATCAAAGTGTCTCGTGGTTTCAAAAAACAAAATTGATGTGTCTTACTTTCCAGCAATCCTTTTGAATAATAATAAGGAAATTAACGGTTGCATTTAATAGCGCAATAAGATATATTCACAGGCTGCGAAGTTACGATAGAGTTTCGCAGCATCTTCTTGGGATGTCGTTTAAGAAATTTATAAAATTCCGCACAATAACCTTGTTCTCTAACTCTAACATACTTCTAACCCGCCAACCTGTGGATCTTTTTAATGAATTAAACTGTTTCAACTCTAACAGATGTCGTGATCTAGTAATTCCGCGTTTTCAGTGTCTAACATCTGAACGTCAGTTCTTTGTCAATTTAGTAGGAATTTGGAATTCATTGCCGCGAGAAATAAAAAGTATTAATAACACGAAACAAATGGGAAAGGAACTTAAACTTTACTTTAATAGTGCATAGATTAAGTTATATTCGCAGTTTTGTTAAAATATGTAAAACTTGAATTAAAATCAATAAGATATTGTGTAAGCTCATCCAGAAATAAATAAATACTAAACACTAAGTTATGGGCAATCGGTCGGTTGCCGATATCTGTCACTTTGAAACGTGTTTAAATGCAACATTTGTAACAAAAGATGAAATAGTATTTTAAATTATTAAAGGAATAACAATTTTGGAATAGCAAGATAGATACCTTGTCAAATGACAAAATTTCCGTGTGATTTGTGGGTTATAAAACCATATTAACATTCAAGCCAACAAATTTGGTAAAACGCTTTGTTAAGACAGAAACAAAAACCTGACGGATATGTCCAAAAATGATAACTGTTTATTCTCAAAACTGAAAAAAAATGTATCATTCTAAAATTTGTTCTTACTTTGGACCAAAACGTGTCGGAAATCGGAATGACCATGACGCAATAACAACCGTATCCAACATGTTCATGTTTTTAAATCAATCCTATAGTGCAATGAATTAATTTAATGTCCCATACAAGTTCTTAAAGATTTCCATACCTTATATCTTCGGATAGGTTTGAAGATTAGAAAACAAAAATGTTCATTGTAATAAAATAAAAATGTATCCCGCTTTTCCTGATGTTGTTGTTAGAAATGCATCATGTCATATAATAAACTATTGAAACCCGATGCCCCAGATAGTTTCGAATGTCTTTTATACATATTCTCGAATCTCAAATTGGACGCCAATGTTTATTGAATTTATTAGAGGATTGGATTACAATATAAACTATAAAATTAACATATTTTTTTTATTTTTCTTAGGTATACCTTTTTATAAACTTACTTAAAAAAAAAACAACTATACCTTTATATGAGATTTTAATTCGTTGTTTAAGTGTTGTGTAGCACATTTGAATGAATTATTATGAAATAAATTTCATTTTCAACCTCATGATAATTAAAAATAAAAAATATTTAGCAATAATTATGATTTAAGATCAAGCCTTAGTTATATTATCTTTTTTTACCTTCTTTTATTATAATCATATCGTGAAGAAAACCATAAGTTTGAATTATTGTATATAAATATTATATTTTTCGATTTTGTTGACCATCGAATATTTAAATTTTATTAATTTCGTAGTGTTCGTATTTACAAAAACGGGTCTTTTTGATAACTAGAATTGGGTATAACCATCTTTTTTAGATTTTAAAGTAAAGTTAGGTTAGGTGTACCGTATTAACGATATGGAGTTTTGAATTTCAAATATTACCATATTAAGGTATTTTTGGAATTATATTCATCAATCACGCGCGCTTTTGTGAAGGAAATTTGAAAAAGAAGAGAGAATTAATTTTCTTCATATGAAGAAGTGAAGATAGGAATTGCATTTTTGTTTCGATCTATGATGGAAAATTATCATATGAAATTTTTGAATGCAATTATTTAAATTAGAATCGAAAGAGGTTTTGAGCTTCTTTTTTTTTCTTTTCTTGAATTGTATGACTAATTATTATCTGCGCTAAGAATGTTTGAACATTCATATAATTTATTTATTTATTTATTTTCCAGTGTTTCTTTTGGGTATATTGTTTTTTTAATTTTTAAAAGGTTCTTGTTTTTAATGCGAATTATTCATAAATAAAAATGTGAGTATTCATTTTCTGCACAATATTCATATAATAAATTTGTTAGAGTTCCATAAATGGTACAGTGAGAAATTGCCAAAAAATCGATCCACTTAGTCGCAATTTTATATATTAAAGTTGATACAATTGAACATTTGTTAGAAATTCAAATGAGAACTAATTTTAACTTAATAAAATAGACAAATGTAAACAGGATATGTTTAAAAAAATATCAGAAATAACGTATATTTGTTATGTTTTACATTTTGTAAAATAAACCTGAAAAAAATAGGAACTAAAGAAAAGGGGTAAGTTCGTTGATAATGTTCTAACTATTTGTAGATTTTCGAGTTCGCTATATTTGTTGACAACAACTTTTATTAGCAAACATTAGTAAAAAAAATTGTAAAGCTTTTCTTTCGAAAAATCTGAGTTCATCTTGAGTTTTAAATTTACTTCATAGTTATAATGTATGTTGGACACTTCTCTACGAACACATCAACCAAAGTCTAAAAAATGAAACACTTAAAAATTGATTTCGTTACTCGAAATCTCTATCCGCAGTAGGACTTCATTTTAGCTTTTATTTGCAGTAATTGTACTGCGGATGTTTATTTTCAAAAACAAAATGATTTCTTAGTAACATTTTTAATCGGTTTATTTATACAATGAGGCTTAATATTAAATCCGTTATATTAAGTTATATGGAGTTTTTAAAGATGATTTTAATAATTTGAAACGATTGAATCATCTTTGAATATTTTACCAAATCAAATCGAAAAATGGCTACTTTACCTTTGAGTAATTTTTTACAACCATTTTATTTCAAAGTTACTAAAATTTTAAATTAGGAGACTATATTTCATTGAAATCAATGCGGAAAAATGTTTACATGAGTATGTTAGTGCATTTTTTCTTGAATAGCAATAGAAACAACTTATTTGTATACTTATATGGATTAGAAATCACTTAAAGAATTTTCATGATGAGAAACAAAATTAATTGCTTGATTATTTTTCATCAAAAAAGCATCTTTCTTTTTTCTATACGGAATTGAAAAGAATCGTTCTACTGGTTTTTGTTTCGATTTCATGCAATTCGAGTTGGGAAAATATTTTCCGATGGTTTTCAATCAGGAAATTTCCTTACAATTATAGTCACTTTCAATCCCTATTAGAGATCAAAAACAATTATGACTTTCAATGTTCAAAATCATTAATAGCTTTAACTTGCTCCTTAGTCAATATTTTAATGGATGCATTTAGATGACTTATAAAAATCAAAATTAGTTTGAAGGAATTTTGACAAATTGTAAGCTAAAATAAAACAAAATTTGAAAACAAATAATAGTACATTTTGTAAGCTGTTTTTGAACGATTATGTAGCATCTCGCAAAAATATATTTAATCTTTACTTAAGATGATATCTTAAAATTCCTACTTTAAATTATAGTAGTTTATGAATTCTTGTGACTTATAAGCTTTGAACATTTGCAACAGTTAAAGGTTTGTTTCCTTTGCCTATTTTTGTAAAACTTTTAATGCTTAAAGGCCTGGTCCTTTATTTTAATATATTATATTCAATTAACTTTTTTTGAATGTTCTAAATTATCAATATTTACAATTGAAAATTGATAGTTGGGAAGAATATACATAATCACCATCAAATTTAATGAATTTTCAAAAAATAAATCTTTTTGATCACGAAAGCGATAAAGATTTCGGCAGGAAAAAAAGGTTTTACAAAGAAATATTTAAACAAAATCTGAAGTTTGTTTACCTAAAATGCAATCAACAAAGTTGTGGGCCCTGTGACTTATATCTCTCAAAATTTCCTGCAATGCTAACATTTATTGTATTAATTAGCAGCTGTTATAAGTAAAAAAACTCATACAAAACATTTTAAAATTTTTAAACTTAAAAAAAAAAACATTTTCAGCGCCAGAACAAAACAGTTTTTTAATAAGAAAACAACCACTTTTTATAACAATGTTATAAAAAAGAATATCTACGGCAATTTTTGCAAAACTTTCTTCAAACTCTTAGTTATTAGAATGTTAGTCCCAAAACAATGCAAGTTATCTTAAAATTTAAACATACAAATAAACTCTGGATGAATTATAATGCTTAACCAGGGTTTAAGTTTTAAAAAACATATCGTTGATAGTAAAACATCAACAATAATTAGCAAACTTTAAAATCGCTATCTTATATCAAAACATACAGGTAGATCGAGTTCTAAGTTCAAAGCTTCAAACGGGGAGACAAAACCGGAAAGTGGCTGATGACATATCAATTTTTCACCATCTTTTCATTTAGTTGAACTTAATTCTGGAAATAAAAAAATAGCTTTTCCGTAGTTTCGGGTTTTGGAATAGACAAATCTCTTTCGTAAAGTTTTACTTATATTTTCAAGCTGTGAAGTATTTTTTTGATTTATTTATTCGCCTTACTCCAAAAAATATATTAGTTGGTAACACTACATTTATTAATATGCCTTATAAGGTAAACTAATAGAAGGTGTGTTCAAAAAGTACCCGGAATTTTTGTTTTTTACATCAATGTGGTCCCCTTCAGCGAGTAGTCCCCACCCAGGTGTAAGTCACTAATGATAGCGTTTTTTCCAATCTTCGAAGCACTCTTGATATTCACTTTTTGATATGTCCTTCAGCAATCTCAGGGATTCGGGCTTTCTTTCTTCTATAGAGGAAAAACGCTGTCCTCTCATATGTCTCTTCAACTTTGGAGAAAGGAAAAAGTCACATGGAGCCACATCTGGTGGACATGAAGGTTGGGGCATGACTACGGTATTGTTTTTGGCCAACCAATTGCTAACAAGCAACGACAAGTGAGCAGGTGCGTTATAGTGGTGCAAAACCGATGATTTGTTTTTTCATAAATCTGAGGTTTTTTTTCGGATTGCTTCACACAAACGGCGCATAACTTCAACGTAAGAACTTCTGATGCACTATGCCATTATAATCGAAGAAAACAGTCAGCAAAACCTTCAAATTTGATCGAACTTGACGTGCTTTTTCGCTCTTATTGACGTTGGATGCTTCCAGGTGGAAGATTGTGCTTCGGTTTCAACATCATAACCGTACACCCATCTTTCATCACCAGTTATGGCCCTTTCAAGCAAACTTGGATCGTCATTGACGTCATTTAACGGCCCCTGAGCGATTGTTTCATTGGTCAAAATTCAGCAGTTTCAGCAAAAATCGCCAAGCCCATAAAAATACGTCGAATCTTAGCAACTACCACAGACAAAGTAAACAGTGAATATACCTGAAAATTGAGACATACGATAGGGGCATGTATACCAACACAACTCCAGACCCACCAACGGATTCTCCAAACCCGCGAAATTTAAAAATTCCGGGTAGGTACTTTCTGAACACACCTCGTATGCATTTAACGTGTAATCATTCTTGTACTTGATTTATTATAGAAATGTAAATTTGCAATTCCAAAACCTTATGCAAATATCACGATGTCATTTACTTACAAGCAGCAAAACATCAATTACATTATAAACGATTTTCGAAATTAATTTCTTCACTAGCTGCGCCCCACGGCCGGCGCGGCGTTACTTGCAAATTTCTTTTAAATTAAATACTTTGAATGAGAATAATCTTTTAAAAACATCTTAGAACAAATTTGGTTACCATAAAAACAATATATTGAGCCAAATTGTTAATTACTTTTTGTTTAGAACTGTTTAAGGGAAACAATTCTATCGTACATTATTTAAGCAAAACTTTCCACATCTCACGCAGTGGGAGTTCTCAAAACTGAAAAATATCTTAGATTTTAAAGCATTTCTTGTTTGTGATTGGAACGTTTTAGCCTAAGCGTGGTATTATATAGCATTTAGCATTTCTCAATAAATAGGCTATTTGGAACTAAAAGATTTTTTTAAATCGGATCAGTAGTTCCTGAGCTTAGTGTGCTCAAACAAGCAAACAAACTCTTCAGCTTCATAATATTAGTATACATTTCTTGGTTACAATATTTGTTTCGAATGTCAAAAATATAAGATATTGGAGTCGGTGAGATATGCAATTTTCATTTTTCTTTCATTTGCTATTGTTTCAAATTGAAAGAAACATTACGTTATTTTTGTTTAATATCCAATTAAATTAAATCTTCGTAGAACATAATAAATGTTTCACAATTAATAGACTTTTTCTTATTGCTGGTAAACTATAATCTAGAATGTTGAGGCAAATTCGTTGTATACCCGTCTTTCAAGTGGGTATAATAATTTCATAAAATTGTATTTTTAATTTGTTATAAGTTATTTACTTATCTTAAACAAATAGAAACTCTTTTGATAAAATATATCCCTGAAAAACCCGCAATAATGGAATCGCAAAAAAAACAACTTAGATAGCATTCCTTTAAGTATAAGAACGTGATATTTTTACGCTTTAACTTTGATTTTAGTTGTGTTAATATAATCACATAATAATGTTCTATGTTAAACTAGCCCTTAACTGTGGAAATTCCGACACTTAACAACTTAAAAATGGCAGAATAAAATAAGGCTGTCATTTTGTTAGAAACAAAAATATATAGATTCTACTTTCTGACCTTTTTTTCCTATAAATTTAAGTATTTGATAATTTTGACGACATCAAGAGCGATTTCAAATGAATTACCACACTTACGAGTATTTCTAAAAAAAAAATGTATAACCACCAATGTTCCTAATTGACAAAATTCTAACTCCCATCTTTTCAACCGGATGAATTGCCCCAGCATAGAATGACCCCATATATCTTTAAAATGTGCTAAGTCATAATTATGTGCCTTTTAACTATTTTATAATTCGTTTGTAAATAATTTATTTTAACAATTTCGCATCAATAATCAGCAAACTTCAATTGATGAAATTGATAAAGCGTTTGACAAAATTGAAAAATTATAACCATGCCTTTAATCCGTCTAGATTGTTGGTTTATTCTTCTTTTCTCTGCATCATTGATCTTGTTTCAACTTAAGCGACTTAAATTTTGTTTAATTGCTCTACAAATGTAATGTTTTTTTATTTGAAGGGTGTTTGCAAAATTGTGCATTTAATGTAGGTAGATATAGCAGACGATAAGTCGTCTAAATATAAAAAGGTAAACCTTCCTATATTACGAGTAATTCCATATGAAGTATGAAGGCAATCATCATAAAAGTCACTTTTTACTATAAACAAACCATAATACTTTTACCAAAAATCAACACACTTTACTCTAAGAAATTTTTTTGAAAAAAAACCTCAAATTTTTGGGTATACAACCTCAGCCTTCTCTATACCTGATGTTGGCCTTATATAGATGAAGTTGCATTTATCGTGGGTGCGAGATTCGAATGAAACAAGTTTTATTTTTGGTTTTGGTTGATTTTGCGTTGCAAAATATTTTCATCGGATTATGACAAACATACAAAAGGCTTATATGCTCAACTCATTCTATAGATACTTTTATTTTTTGTTGAATTTTGTTGCAAAATAAAATAATAAAAATAAATTCTAAAGTCACTTTTGCGAAGGATTATGATCTCTGGATGTCGTTTTTGTTTTTGTCCTGGAAATCTCAAAATTTTAGGTAGAATATAATGTAATCGTTTGCACAGGTACATCATCAGGTAGAGAGGCTATATCTACAGATGCGACATAATGTATCTACCTACCTGCAACATCTATAGCATCGTAACAACAATAAAATAAATGCAGACCAACCAAATAAAAGGTGTACAAAAACAATACAACCAAAAATAAGTAACATAAAATGTGAAATTTTGACATTTTACAATCCTTGCTTTTTGGGCTAAGAGGTATATAGATACTTAGATAGATAGATGTGTATAGCAAAAGAACAACTCGCTTATAGATACTTTACTTTTATAATACTTGAGGACAGAACATTTATAAAAACGGCCAAACGCAGGCCTTTAGGGGCATTGTTATGTTTTTGAAATTGTCCTTTGCTTGTTGTTTTGAGACTCTATATACGAGAACGAGTATAGTGTGGCCGGCTTATAAATGTTCCTACACACATTTTACAACATACTGAAGAGAAAGAGGACACTTTCGGGACGAGTTTTAAGTTTAGGTGTTTTTGGGATATATGTATGAAGGTGTATATAGGCTTAGGCCATTGAACGAAGAGATTGAGAGGGATTTAAGAGTAAACTCCTTAATTGGATTAGCAGGAAGAAGCAATACCATTTTTAAGGATTTTAGAAATTCTGTTCTGTTTTGTTGATGATCATACAAAAATTATATTACCTTTATTCAAAAGATATGTATCTATATGTTAAAGAGATGAAAAAGGATACATTATGAATATTACATAGAGATAGAAAGAGAAGACAAATAAAATATGACCTTGTCTGTGGCTTATGACATAAAACCAATAAACATTTTCCCACTTCATTTGGCATTTTTCAGTCTTAAAATAAATATAATACCTTTAACACAAAAAGAAGAAGAAGAAAATAAATACAACATCAGGAATCGAAAATCATCAAAATATAGGTTCGAAATGAGAATTTTGAAGAAGGCGGTAAGAGGAGGCGTTTGCATCTTTTTAATCCGAATTGGTTTAAGTTTTGTGGTCAAAATTCTGAAGGCATACACTTCAAATGGGTTTAGGAATATACAAATGTTTCCTTTTAACCTTTCCTCGTCCTGGTCCCCGCCGTCGCCTACCTCTATATACCAACCTCTCTATATTATAACACTAACAAGGATAACACATTTCTGAATATGCCTTTACATTATGTTAGATTGAAAGGAAACATGATTGTTTAATTTAAAATGTTGCATTCAAAAATGGGTGGATATTTCGATTTCCGTCGGCGAATTGATGTATTTTTCATTACATTGAGATTGGTTCATTGGTTGATATTTTATTATACTAAGATTTAAAATTGGTTGAGCCATAAATAGTTGTTTAAATGAAGGTTCTTTATAGGAGAAAATATACAAGTAAGAAAGTTAAAAAGCCGACGATGATTTGAACCGACGCCGACGCACGGTAGGTAAACTCATATAATGTTCAAACAAAACTAGAATTTTTAAATTTGGTTATAAGTTTCTTTATATATTTGGACATTTTATTTTAATAGGCTTACATTTTTTTTAAATGTCTTATGATAATATAAATTTTCATGTATTTAGTTTTATTTAAATGAAAAAAGTTCATGAAAAACTGATTGAAGGAAAAATTCACTTTGAACTATGAATTCTACGTTTCTATTTTAAATTAAAATTAAAAGGATGTAATTTATTTTAATTTAAAGAGAAAACATATTTATGTTTATTAAACAAAATTATTTAGAGTCTTTTTGTTTTGGAAACACTTTTGTAGTCTGTATTTTATCTATACTTTAAGATCATTCGGCTATAATTTCAACATTTTATAAAATATTCAAATTTCCTAAGTATAGAATTTTTGTCAAAACCTTGGTTGCCTACAAAATACATGCAATGCATTTATGAACTGACAAATTTCTGCAAGAATGCAGCACATATACAATATCAAAAACCAGCTGATAAATGTCATCAAAGTAGGCTCCTATAAAAAAGTATGACAGAAATAATTAATTGTTTTCTTTTAGTTACGCGGGTTTTGGGGTTTTTAGTGTCTTAACAAAATTCTTTCAATAAAAATGGTTTATTAGGACTATTATTGTAAATAATATGACCATTTGTAACAGAGGCAATACTCCCACTTCCGTCTTTCCTAGCTCCGAAAATTATGATGGATGGGAGGATGTGCTTGATGTTACTTTAGTAAACAACCGTAATTTATTAGTGGAGA
Organism: Eupeodes corollae; assembly: GCF_945859685.1. NCBI lineage: Eukaryota > Metazoa > Arthropoda > Insecta > Diptera > Syrphidae > Eupeodes > Eupeodes corollae. The sequence continues at coordinate 23,843,255 of NC_079147.1, forward strand.
ATTGGAGAGTTTCCCCTTTGAATTCGTTTTCGGATCACAAGTGGATTCTTTTTCAAATTAATTTCGAGTCGAAAAAAACTCCGCCTTACAGAAATCTCAAAAGAACTGACTGGACGAAATTCAGTAAATTTGCGAATTCCAAACTAAGCAACTTACCGAATCTCACTGAATCGATAGGAGACCTTGAATCAAAGGTGAAAACCTTTAAAACTTCTATAAGTAAAGCTTTTAGAGTCTCTTGTCCAGTTAAATATAGCCGTAAAACCCTTCCTTCTTGGTGGAATGAAGAACTGTTCAGTCTTAGGAAAATGACGAGGACAATTCTCAATATCTGCCACAAACATAAGTTTTACCAACCGTATAAAGACTCTCTTAAAATGTACAAGCAAGCCCTGTCATCAGCCAAAAGACAAGGCTGGAGAGAATACTGTCAATCAATCGAAGACATAAAGGACTCCGCAAGGCTGGACAGCCTCTCCAGCCGAATCTCTTGAGCTACTGTTGAAGACGCACTTTCCGGGTTGCGAGAGTGATAACCCCGAACCGCTTGAAACCACAGAGCTAAACGTAGCTCATGTGGAGCAAGTCAATGCCGTTATAACCAGAGAAAATATTTTGTGGGCCATCAATACTTTTTTTCCATATAAATCCTCAGGCATGGATGGCATACTGCCAGTTATGCTTCAAAAGTTGCATGATGTGGCAGCTCCATGGCTGGAACAAATTTTCAAAGGATGCCTCCTTCTCAAACATGTGCCCATGTCGTGGAGACAGGTAGGCGAGGTCACGAATCCACGAAAGATTTCAGACCAATAAGCTTAACATCTTTTGTGCTTAAAACCTTGGAGCGCATTCTTGATTACCATATTAGAGAAATCCTAGTTGGACGACCTCTCGAAAGCTCTCAGCATGCTTATCTTAAGGGCAAATCTACGGAGATTGCGCTCCATGAGGTAGTGCGTACTGTAGAACAAACAATTCATTATACAAAATTTACTCTTGCCACCATCCTAGACATAGAAGGTGGTTTTAACCATGTCCTTACCGAATCCATAGAAGAATCGCTCGTTAAGTTCGGTGTAGGAGACTTCATTCGAGAATGGATTAATTCCATGCTCAGTGGTAGGAAGATTCGAGCCACTCTAGGCAATACAATCGCAACAAAACACGTGAGTAGGGGAACATCCCTGGGTGGTGTCCTTTCGCCTCTTCTTCTTCTTTAAAAAGATATTGTCTTACAAATATAGTAACACCAAACGGTGCAGAAGAGCCTTACACAAACATTGAGGAAGTGTTATAATTTAAGAAAATTAATAACGTTAGCGACTGCAATTACGTGTTTTTTAAATAAATTAAAAAGAACTGAAAAAAATATTGTTCACCTCAAACATTTTGCTTACAAAAAGTGCAATAATAAAAATAATTGTTTACACCAAAGAATAATGGTGAAGTGATCATTTTTTTTTTTATAAAAAATGAAAACAAGGAACAAACACTTCTAAAAATTTATTTGCAACTCGAATATCTGGGCAGCAATTAAAGTATTGTCTTCATACTAATTCATTGACGTTGATGTTAGGTAAAAAGTACTTAAGTCAGAAACTGGTCCAACAAACTTAATGAACTTAACACGTTAATATCAAAACAATTATGTAATTGTCAGCCCTATTGTCTTAAGACTAAATAAGTTCGATATTCAGAAGTTGTTTTATACTCAAGTTGTAAGTATTAAACGAAACATACAAAAAAGGTCATTACACGAAATCAGAAACCTAAAATGCAATTAACCTAACGCCATTGTATTGTATTTTATAAAAAAAATATTGTTTTTAACATTAAGTACAATTTTTTAAAAAATCCTTTACAATTTTTGAACATATAGGAAAATAAAATTTAAAAAATGTTGTAAAAACATGTGTTTGATTCGAATATCTCGAGGTGTTCACCTTAAAATCATAAAATAAAATATATAAAAATATTGTTGTTGACATAAGATAATTTTCTTAGAAAAATCCAATCCAAATTAAAAATGAACACTTTCGAAAACTGATAATGATAAATACATATATCAGTCAAATTGTTAAAAATTGAGTTTTGACAGGAACATTTATCATATTAATCATATGCAAAATATTGTTGTTAACTTTGCGTTAATTTTTTTAGAGAAAACTCTACAAAAAAAATAAGAACATACGAAAAATGGTTTTCAACTTATCTAAGTGTCTTAAGAAAAAAGAAAGATATTGTAGCATACTATTCCAAAATAGTCAGTAAACTTTTCTATCGCACTATGCCTAACTGCAAGCATTTGTTATTTACTTATGTCAATGTACATAGAAATCGTTGTTTAAAATTATGATTGGGCCTTATGATCGAATGATTGAACCGAAAGTTATTCTTTTTTAGTTCTCGTTATCGATGTAAAGCTTTGTCAGATCATTAAATAAATATCCTTCAAGCGAAACAAGTCGTTCTTTATTAATTCGTCTTCCAAAATCCCCTACAATTCATCAGAAGTGGGATAATCCACGTTTTAAAATAGTTTGTGAAAAAATGAAGCAACAATTGTTGTTCTCAAAGCTGTGTTAAGATCTTTATTGCTTCCAACCAGTGGTTCAAAAGCTTAATTAAAGCGCCGTGTGGAAGTTGGAGTAAAAGATCTCACAGACGACGATCTGCGAAAGCTCATACAAGAGACTTCTAGAAAATCCACCGTTGAATCTGCCGACGAACAGTTTTCTGATGCTGAGGACAACAACGAGGAACCACGTTCGGAGGAAGAAATTCTGGGTGAGGAATTAGAAAAACTTCATCGGATTTTCAAGAAGAAAGAGGAGATTCATAAACTGCAAAAACAGCTTCAAGAATTTCAACTCGAGGCGTCTGCAACCAGTACCAAATCGACTACAATATTGACTTCAAACTTTGTTAATCTTACACAGAAAGTTGTTATAAAGTTTTGTAAAACATTCAGAAATAGGGTGAAGGTATTCATAAACGTCAGTCTAACTAAGAACTGCGTTATCTGCAGTCATTTAGTCAGATTTTTAATCGAACTAACCTAGTCGAACTGCAGTACCTACCGTTCATAAACGTCAGACTGTAGCCAGCGTCGGGCAGATTGTGCAGCTGAATTTCCTTTTCTTTTTCGGTAAGCAAATCAAAAATCAAGTTCAACAAAATTTGTTTGGCTTTTGGCAGCCATTTTTCTCTGACATTTAAAAACTTTGTTTACATACAAATTGGACTAAGTCAGACATTTTTGTTTATTGCAGACTTTCTGCATTGGGAGTGTGTTCACAAATGCATTAGAAATTAAATGCGATTGTTCTAGGACAGATTTTTTGAGTTTATGAATACACCCATATTCAGAAACGACAGGGATGGGAAGTTATCATTTTTTCCATCATTTTTTAGTATTGAATTAAAATTAAGTTTTAGTCAAATAACCTATGAATAAAGAACAGGTACATTTTTACTACTTGAAAGGCTACATTTTTACATAGTCACTTTAATAAGAAAAGAAGTTTCTAGCACACAAATTAAATAAATTTACTGTAAGCAAAAAACTTTGCAAGTTCGCTGGTTGTTGCAACGAATTAGCCTTAGCTTTCTGGATCAGTACGAACAAAAAATCAAAACCTTATTAATTGTGAAATATTTATTATGTGCTCCTTAAATTTAATTAAATGATGTCCAACTCCAACAACTTAATAACAAAATAAGCAATGATTTTAGTTTCAATTTAAAATAATAGATGGGGCTTCCTCGGTTGACAATGTGGCCATGTTCAAACACATGTTTTTTTAAGATCTTAAGTATCTTGCACATGAGCTACGAACTACGAACTGTGGATGTTCGCATATTTTGACTTTTCTTTCACATGAGCTTTGTTTCTACTAGCAGACAGCGACGAACTGTCAATTTATAATTACCCTTTTCAACAAACAAAATAAGAGATATAATTTTGAGGTTAAGTTGAGCGCGAACAATTTATTCGTTGCAGTGTGGATTGTATGTGGAACGCGAATAGAGTTTGACTGTTCGTAGCAACCACATTGCAATTTGTTGCTAACAAATTGTTTTTACAAAATTGTCTTGTTTTAGAGAACAAAATGCAAATTTTATTATCCTGACATAAGTGTCAATTGGTTTCTTATAATTTAATTGTGTTTTTGTTTGCAATTGACTTTTTGAAGTGTGTAAAATCACGTTTGTTCGTCTATTCGTTCATTCGTTGTTCGCTCTCATGTGCAAGGCTCTTTATATACATTAATACCTAGATATATTTTATTAAACAACAGTATTTTAAAATTGTGTTTGAAAACCATTAATTTCCTTTTTATATTTAAAAAATATTGTTTTCTTCTGAATTCAAAAACGCTTTAAAATTCGCAATGACTTAAGTTTTAAAATGTCTCAGAACATGAACAACGACTTATGTATTAAGATATTTATTTTGGTATTATATAAGGTGAATGCTATTCCAGACTAAGCACCATTTTCCTATGTGTCTTAAAACATAACATAATAAGTTTTAAATTAGTTTTGAAAGTTCAAGTTCTAGAATATTATTCAAGCACTTGTTTTAATAATCAATCATGAAGGGCACACATTTTTAATAATGGTATTTTTATAATTAGGAGATATTAGAAAAAAATTATTTTTAAATTTACCCGTGTTTTGTTGGAAAATCTATCCATAGTATAGTAATAGGATTTTATACGAATAACAAAAACAATATCCATAGTATGAAAAACACCGATAAAATTTGGAGAAGTCTCTTACTATGGTTGGGTTTTTGACATTTATAAAAGCCTCGAATGGATCTTATATGATATCAAATGTTGGTACGATTGACATTGCATTTGTATTTCGATGGCTGTGTTCGTTGAGCAGTTGTGCATTTGGAATCATGTGTGTTTTTCATTGGCGAAAAAATCAATCTACTACTGTTGATATTATTTAGTTTTGTTAGTGAAAATAGACTAATTGGGCTTATTTTGCAAGAGAAAACAGCAAAGGTTTATGTCAGTTTAGATTAAATAAATCTTAATGGTGTTTCCACCGCACAAGAAGATCTAAAAATAATTAAGTTTGACAGCACTTTCTAAAATACAAATGGTGTTTCGATGGTGATTCGATTTTCTTATGAAGTGCAACTGAGAGAGTTTGTTAAACTTTTTTCATAGAATCTCAATTTCCAGATGTTTTCTTAACATTTCTTATCGAAAATTTTGCATTTTATTATGTAGTTGTTTTTTTGCTAACTTAATTTTAACTTTTGATTTTCTCAAAACTTTCTTCTATTTCTGTGTTTGTTTCTTATTATTCTGACAGATCTTCTTTTAGTTGTAGCAATTTGTATCTACAAAAATCTGATGCCTACTGCGGATCGATTTGTTGGCAATTTCTCACTGTACTTTATGTGGAGTTTCAAAAAATGCACTTTTTACTTCATAGCTAAATTTGTGGAGCAAACAAAAATGATCAGCCTTGGAACACAACCATCCTCTCAAATAAATATTTCCTCGCAACTGGTGGAAAAAGTGGAGAGCTTTCAATACCTTGGAAGTATAATCTTCATTAAAGGCGGAACCGTACAAGACGTTATTTGCCACATCGGCAAAGCAAAAGTAGTGTTCGGTATGTTGTCGAAAATTTGGAGGAATAACTCTATCATGGCTGAAACACATACACGCTTCAGCTTCGGCTTCGTCTGCGTTACGTTAGGCCTGCTTCGAGGTTGCTTTGAATGACATTTTTATTATTTCATCCCTCCAAAGAGCAAATATTTTGTTTGTTGACATTTTTTTACTGCTGATGAGCTGTCAGACAAAGCAAATGTTCAGAAAATTGAACTAGAGCTTCCGTTTGGAGTCACATTACGTTACATTACATTCTTTTCCTTACGATTGTCAAACAAAACGTGAGGTCGAAGCTACATTGAGATAGCATGCATTGAATTCCTATGGCTGAACTCGTAAACGTCAGGCGAAGCCGAAGCTGAAGCGTGTATGTGATTCAGCCATCAAGCTTAAGAACAAAGCTACGACTGTTTCGCACAAATGTCAAATCCGTGCTTTTTTATTAGTGCAGCACTTGGAAGGTCACTTCAGCCATTACAAGAAATCTACAAACCTTCGTGAATAGATGTGTTCGTAGCATCCTAACTATTTTCTGGTCAAACGGTATATCAAATGAGGTTTTTCATAGAAGGACAGGCTAGAAACCTAAAGACTCTATAATACGAAGGCATAAGAGGCAATGGATAGGACATACGCTTCGAAAAGCGTAGTGGAATTCGCGACCGAGAAGCACATATCGCAGGCCAGTGGAGGCGGAATCAGCGTCGCTAGGCAAAAGTTGGAGGGAGCTGCAACACAGCTCCGGAAACCGTACATGATGGCGCGTAGGCGTGGTAGAAGCCCTATGCTCCTAAAGAGGTTCCCAACAGACTAAACAGGTCTGAAGACCTAAGTAGTAAGTAACTAAACTTACTTTAAATCGTTATTTTTAGAATTCCTCTACTAAAAATAATCGTTATAAATTTCAACAAAAAAATACTTAGGTTCTTCTTCTCATATTTTGTGCTCAAAATGTTCAAAACAAAAATATTTAAGGGAAGAAAACAAATAAAAATTCAAATTAATTTTTTTGTATTTTCATTTAATTTTAATTTAATTACCAATTGAAATGGTGCGAGATTTCAGTAAATCGTTACACTCACCACCAAGATTCTAGGTCTGAACTAAAATTTGGTGCACATTTTGCAGAATTCGTTTTTGACTCCATACCATGTATCATTTTGAATCCTTTAGTGTTTTTTTGAGTCTTGAAAAAATACTGACGCGAATCTTCTTTCTTGATTTCACAAATCTTAATCTCTTAAGAACTCACGATTTTTCTATATGTACTTATCTATTAAATGTTGTTTCTTAAACTAACACTAAGCTAAAGCCGTTTGATATTCAAGATTCAAGTGATTTGTTTGCGAGATACTTCAAATCAGTTTATGCTTCTGACATTTCGTCTTAATATCTGCCAACTGTTCCTCAAAAATTTAGTCAGGATGACTCCAAGTCTCCTGGACCTGATGAATTATCACCATTTCTGCTAAAAAAGCAGCTGTTTTCTCTAACAGAACCATTATCAATATTATTTAATATTTCTCTTCAAAGTGGATTATTTCTGAATGAATGGAAAGTACCATTTCTAACTCTTTAAAGCGGGTTCCAAACAAGATATTTCAAATTATAGACCAATTTGTAAGATCTCAACTATACCCAAGCTTTTCGAAAAATAATTTCCGACAAGATATTCTTCGTTGTGCGTGAACATATATCAATTTACCAACACGGATTTATAAATAATCTTACAATTTTTGTCAATTATGTTCCATCAAACTTTGAAAAAAACTCTCAAACAGATACTATCTTAACGGACTTTGCTAAAGCCTTTGATAGTAAGCCACAAGCTTCTTCAAAAACTTGGATAGAATCTTATTTAACAGATCGAGTGCAGATTTTAAAAATTGAGAGTTCTTTTTTAGACTATATTCATGTTCCTTCAGGAGTTCCGCAAGGTAGCCACATCGGCCCTTTTGTTATCCTGGATGATAAATTAACATTTAAATCGCACATTGATTTTCCAGAAAGTAAATCGAACTCTATGCTAGGGTTCATAAAAAGAAATACCCGTGAATTTGCAGACATTTTCACAGTAGCAGTAGTTAGAATCGAGAAAGTGAAATAAAGGTTTACAAGGTATGCTATCTCCAAACTTAATTGGAATTTGGAAATGCCCAGTTACAGTAGTCGATGTTTATTAATTTGGGATTAATACTCTCGAGCTTCGCAGGAAGTTCTTTTCAATTATGTTTGTTCAGGACATTCTCACATCTCGACTCGAATGCTCATTTCTGTATTAAAATGTATTAAAATTACTTTAAATAATTTCTGAACTTTTCGGTGACACTAGTCTTTTCTTTTAAATTTATTTGTAAAAAAATCTATGCCCTTATTTAATGATTTATATTTATATAATTTATAAAAGCAAATTGTCGAGATAATAATTTTCTCCCCATGAGATACGTTTTTTTGAGATATTTACAAAAACATTAAGCTTGAACATAAAACTATAACAAAAACAAATTTTCTTCCCGCTATTATTCTAGTATAATATTTAAAGAAAATAAAAAACATATTAAATTCCTTTCTTCTGGATTAAAAACATAACTCTAACCGTCAGCAGAATCCTAGTTTAATGGTATTTCCTATATTTATTAATAAATTGACATTAATTTGAAATTAAAATTTAATTGCAGTTTCAGCTGCACCTGATAAAGAAGAAGAAAAAAAGAATATCTACCAAAAAAACTTCAATTCCTATTATTTCATTCCTTTCGCATTGCCCGAAACCTAATTTCATTTGGATTAATTATTATGACCAAGCATAAATCTCTCTTTTATTAGTTTCCTTTGAGTCCTGTGTTCAAAATGTTGAAAATAATAAAAATCCACTCAGTTCATTTTATGAGCTCTGAAAATACACTCAAGTTTACCATAAAACTATAGTTCATCCATGCTATAATTTTGAGGGGAAATATTTCCCCTTAAGGATTGAAATGAATTCTTCTAAGGGGTAAACACAAAAAACAGAGACAAACCTATAGACAGTCCAATTTGTGTCCGATAAATCTGAAAGAGACACAATGAATATTTCTCTTTCACACCAACTAAAAATTCATGGTTTAATCGAAATTCCCCTCAATCCAGAGAGATACAAAGAATACAAAAAACAACAAAAAAAAACTCACATTACCCATTACGAAAATTGTAATGGCCGAGAAAGTGAAATAGACATATGGTGGAAGGGCTTAATGTAACAAGGTCGGCAGTAAATCATTTTAAATTCTTTTCGCTCTTTCTCGCTTTATCTCTAGCGTTGCAGTGTGTGGCAGCGGCAACGGCATTATTATTTTACTACTTATGCTTATGCCAGAGAGCATAGCTATGGTGAATAATGTCTTTTCTTGTTGTTCAACATGCGGTTGCCGTTGTTGCACTTGCCGATGCTAAAGCTGAGGGTTTTTATTTTACAGCACAGCACGGCAACGGTACGACGACGACGTTGAGATGACAACGAAAACGACGACGGACGCGGTTATCGTTATATGAAACAGAAAATAAAACCCTATACCAAGGCGAGCGAAAGAGAAAGAAATTAAAAATATCCTTCTGGGTTCCTTATGATGGTAAAAGGGACCAGAATGCAATTTGTTTTTATTGACAACAAAAATAAATGGTTTCACCACAATAGGGTTGAGTTCATGGGTCTAGACGTAAGACGCATCGCATCGGCCCAATCTCGAATGATTGATTTGCGTAAACATTGAGTTCGGCAACATGTTGCTGGCTTTTGTGTTAAGAGGAGAATATTAATAACTCCAAATGTAAAGTGCTAGATTTATGAAGATACTTAACAACTATGGTTTTATCATCAATGAAAGTGAGAAGTTGGAACTTAGTGAAAAATAAAAATTAGGTTGGTAATAAGGAAATTGAGTTTATTGTGTTGCTATGCTACTGGGACAGCGGAAAGAAAGTTCATGAAATTAATTCTTACTTCAAACATTTTGTTTTTAATTTAATTCTGGCGTCAGCTAAAATGTTAAACGTTCAAAGCTTGTAACAAAAAAGTCTGTTTGTATTGTTAATAACATTTTCAATTAAATTCTGAAACTTTAAATAGAATAAGCTGGTTTTCATAATAATAATTTTAATTTTTGTATTTGTATTCAAAAATTCCCATTATTTTTATTGCAAAATTTGATATTAAGTTTTTGATCATTTGTATAGACAGTAGATCAAGGGCGGATCCAGACTTTTCGTCAGGGGGGGTTCACACTTAGATGATTTTTTACACACCGATTAAAAATGTTCTTTAATGTTTTGTAAAGGATGCTAACAAAATTTAATAATTGCTAAAATGACAACTTTAGTATCAAATAATTTAGAACACTGTTGTCCGGCCAGTTTTGGTCTAACTATTTAATTTGGATGACTTATATGAAAACATTCCAAGATTCGAACAGTTGTCTAAATATGCCATATTTAAGAGCTTAAATACAATAGCTTAGAATGTTTTGGTGCATTTCGCGCAGAAATGTAGGAAATTGTTTTGAAACGTTGCTTTTTTCCAAAAACAAAACACACTTTTCTTGTTTTCATTTCTATTAATGCGAAGAAATCTGCAAAAATTAAAAAATCCAGAAAATGAGAGAGGATCTGATATGTAAAAATGTCGGGCTTTTTTTGACGTAGTTTTTTCGAACTCAATTTTCGGGAGTCTCTTATTATTATCGTTATCAATCAGCTTACACGTATTTGGATCGTATAAAGGCGTTCTTGAATTTAAGGAAATAGTTGTATTTAAGAACATGATTTGGGAAGAAAAGTTTTGTAGTACTCCCAAATTACACGTTTCAAAGCTTTTATATCAATAGATATGAAACGTTTATTATGTTTTTCACTTTGGTGTCAGTTTAACAAAAGTGAGACTTGATTTTTTGGGACATTTGTATTATTGAAATTCGTGATTAAATCTTAGTTCTAGAGCATCCAAAGCAAATTCACTTTAAAAGTATATTTATTTAATTTTTTAAGATCTTTTGTATTCAACAGAAAACCAATTTTGAAAGAAATGAAATGCACGACTGTGTCGCAAGAGCTTGATAATTTCTTATATTTTAAGATTTAAAAATGTACCTCCAAAATAAGTTGTTCTCAAAAATTTAAATGCCATTTTCTGGTCGAAAAATCTAGATTAACCTATTTTTTTTCGAAAAACATTTTAAATTTTGTGTTAAAAATATTTGCGGTATAGGCACTAAATAAATGAACATTTTACATTTAAATTTCGTAAAAAAATGTTGTCCCCTTTCTGAGATATCGAGTTTTCTAAACAAAATTAGTATTTTATTAAAAAGAAAAAAAAAATACATTTTTGATCATAATAAATCATCATCAATTTAATCATTGACAAGAACTTGCACAGAAAAAGAAGAATTTCGAAATCTTTCCATTAGTTCTTGAGAACAAAACAAAAGATTTTTTTGAGGTGTACCCTTCTGGAGCAATACGAAAATATGTTTTTCTTGTAGAAAGAAGCCAAATTAAGAATACACAATTTTGAGAAAGTTTTAGAAAAATCACATGTTTGAACCAAAAAATGTGTGTTGGGACTGCTGTTATTCTTTGTACTAATTAAATGATAAAAACTCCTTACACTAATCATCTGAAAATCTTAAATTCAATCAACACAATTGTTTTTACTGTAGGGGCCAGGAAAGATAGACAGACGGAAGGAATCGAGGTACCCACTTTTTTCTACTTCTATACCGTCGTAATATCATATTTGATTAAAAACTCTAGTTTGAAATAAATAATCACTATTTATGTGTGTCAAAAAAATTTAATAATAAAATTGAAGGCTAGTTTAAGGAATTCAAAGGCAACTTAATATATAATTGATGATCTCTTATTCAAAGTTTCTTCAAGAACCTGAATATTTTCTCTTTTTCTCAGAACCAATTTTTATGAAAATAATTTAAAGCATGACTAAAGTTTTTTCTAGTTCTAAATTGAGCGAAAATCAAAATTTGAGTTGTTTTTGACAGCAAACCACTTTTTGGTGTATGTCGTTAAATTACTAATAAATCTTTAGTTATACAACTTAACTGTATAAGCTTTTTGGCTCATATGACCCCCCTGGATCGTCAATTGGTCAAAAAGTAATGAATTTGTGCTGTGTTTTTGGAATAGGGCTGAATATCCGATTCATATAATGTTCTTGGTCCAATCTTCAGTCAAAATTATTACTTTTAGAAACAAAGTGTAAGGAAGTAAAATACAAATGTTGTTTTCATATACAAAAAATTAATAATTCAAAATATAATGGGGGTCATATCCATTAACGCAATTAGATTAGTTTTGAATTGAAGGGAATTAATACGAAAAAGCAAACAAATTATCTCCCAGGGGGGGGGGTCATGACCCCTACGTACCCCCCCTGGATCCGCCATTGTAGTAGATTGATTAAAGTGTAATTTAAATACTTGGTTGAATAATAATTTTAAACTATTAGGTAGGTATAATATCATAGGTATAACATTTTTAGTTTATTTTTGAATCTTATAATAAACAAAAAGTCAAGAAGATTTTCAAGTGCCTATTTTGATATGCTCGAATGATTTAGTAAAGTTTATTCAACTTGTTAATAATATGCCTACATTTTTAGAACCGGAACACATATGATTGAATATTCGAGAACAAATTTATGCAAATATGTTGTAAAATGTTCATAGATATTTAACTTCATTCTAAAAATAGGATTTTGTTGGTATTGGTACTAAAAAAATATACATATATATTTCGACGTTACTTTTACAACTTATAATTTTAAATTTAATAAATAAATTTGTTTATTTTGAAGAAAAAATTGATAAAAATCTTCATTTAAGTGTAACAATTATAGGGTTAGGTTAGGTGGTTAGGTTATAGTGGCTGTCCAAGATGGAAACGGACACATTTAGGCCAGTTTAATGGGCCATTGTGATACCACATGAATATTGAGGCTTCCTCCTAAGCTCAATGGAACCAGTTTGAGTTATTACGAAACGTGAGAGGCTGATTATGCTGATATGATTTAGATCGTTTTTTTTTTGTGGTGCCCGTGGCATGATGGTTAGTGCGTTGGACTGTCATGCCAGAGGTCTTGGGTTCGATCCCTGCCTATGCCATCCAAAGTCTTTTCACGGGTACTGCCTCTTGCGAGGAATTGACAAATTCTCCAAGAGTAACTATTGTCATGAAAAAGTGCTTTCTCAAAATTAGCCGTTCGGAGTCGGCATATAAACTGTAGGTCCCCTCCATTCCTGACAACATTACTCACACACAGGAATGGTTGAGAGTTGTAAGTCACTAGGCCTTGGTTCTCAACGGACTGTCGCGCAACCCAATTTTTTTTTTTTAGATCGTTTAGATCGTTAAAGAAGAAGTCTCCTAGCTAATTCTTGCGACCAAAAAATTATCAAAGAAATAATAAAATTAGAAAATTATTTCCGAAATAACAAACCGCCAATATTTGTCATTAGTTGTAGTTGAAAGTACCGATATAACTATACAAACAAAATTTTGGTGGTTATTCGAATATACGACGAAAAGTGCCATGATATGTTTTTGACACTTACTAGAGTTCATGACGGAAAGAATTCCGGAATTTTTAACTCAATTAAAAATATTTTTGAACAAAAAAATATTTCATTAAAAAACATGGTTGGATTCACCGCAGATAATTGTCCGGTTATTATGGGCATAACAAACGGTGTTCAGGCAAAATTAAAGGAAGTCTTCCCCGTCTCATTGTTAATGGCTGCGTATGTCATAATTTAAATCTTTCATCGAAGGCTGCAGCAGAACATTTTCCAGACTTAGTCGATAAGCTAATAAAGGAAATAAATCAGCATTTTTGAAACAGCTCTAGCAGAAGGTTGGAATTCCAAGAGTTCCAAGAATATTTTGGAACTAATTTACACACAATTTTAAAATATATATTGGACTTGGTGAATTTGAAGAGTGCACGTCTTAATTCCAATATTGAAATCTATTTTTAATGGAGTTTATCATCAAATGCTTCCCTTTTCATAAAATTTCTGGCAGAGTTGTTTAATCTTTTAGAAAACCATTTAACTATTATGGAAAAATATTGCGGCACCGAATCTGAAATCCTATGCAATTCAAACAAATTAAGGGAAACAGATATTCGAAGCTTTAAAAATTATACTAAATTGTTTTACATTACATTTCTGCAAGACATTAGAAAAAGATTTGGTTTCCATGACGTTTTCTTAAACGTAATTCAAATTTTTCCCCAAAGTACAGTGGTTGATGGTTGAGTTAACTCTATTGTTCAATTTATTTGTTGAAGCCACATGTCATGCAAGTCCAGTTCTTTCATTTTGGGCACAAAAAAAGTTGGATATCATCTCACGGTAGCGCTCACCATTCACAGTTACGTTACGATTTGCGTCATCTTTGGAGAAGTATACTGTCCAATGATGCCAGCAGTCCAAAAACATCACCAACCCATGACTTTTTCTGGGTGCATTGATAGCTCTGCAATGATTCTGACTGATATGCACTCCAAAGTCGACAATTCTGCTTATTTACGTACCATTGAGCCACAAATTAGCTTCGCCGCTGAACACACTTTTGCGGTATAAAAGCGCGCAATGAACTTTCCAAAGCACGCTTTTTAATTATAAAATTCAATAATTTTCGAGCGTTGTTCGTTTGTAAGACGATTCATGGTTAAATTATAGACAAAACTGAAGATGTTTGATAATGAAACAAAATATGAAACGTGCGTCAGCTGTTTAAACCAGTGTTGCCAAAAAGGGTGGTGATATGAACCAAAAAACTCATAGAGTTAAGTTGTGTAAGCAAAGATTTCATCTCCAGATTTTTAAGTAAAAAAAAGCGGTTATAGTCTTCCAAAAACATCTAAAATATTTTTAATAATCTTAAAGGTTTTTAGAAAATGTTGAATTTAGAAAATCTTATTAAATGCTTTAAATTATTCTAATAAGACCTTTTCCGAGAGAAAGAGAAAATATACGTCTTCTAAGAAAGAAACCTTGTATAAGAAATCAACAATTTAATATATTATATTCTAGGAAAACAGCATTTTTATTTTCTTGACACTGATGTTTTCCAGGAACTCGTCTTCAATTTTATCTTATTTTTTGTTTACTTCACATTATGAGTATCAGACTTTCTTAAAGTGTTTTTTTTTTCTTCTTGATTATACCTATCTATTAAATACAAAAACTTTTCAAGTTCTACACTAAATTGAAGAAATCTACCTACTTACTTTTTGCTTTTGGATGTTTTAGAATTGAGATTTAAACATGAATTTAAGAATATAAATGTCCCAAAAACAGCAAAAGTGACATTTGCTTTAAGCTTATTAAAAAACATAATGAACGTTTTATATCTATTAATTTAATTAACAAGTTTGAATCTACCGAGAATTGAAGTGAGATAAGATTCTGCCACTATAGTTTCTTCGCAACTTATTTTTGTACCTTAGTTTGTTTGTTTTAAAATTTTTGAATTCAAGAACCAAACATTTTTCTTTCTCCAATTTTTAAGTTATGTTGACTCTGAAACTATTTTATTTTAGATCTTAAATAGGGAATTTTTAGAAAACTGTTGGAATCTTCAAATGCTTTCATATGTAAAGAAGGGAGTCATCCAAACTTAATAGTTAGACCATACCTCGCTGGAAAACAGTGTTCTAAAAAAATAACTAATAAATAAAATTGTCAGGTAGGGCTTTGAAATATGTAAATGTAAGGTAAAGATACACGTTGCGTTATTTTAATTTTGTCAGCCTTTTTACAGAACATTAAAGGACATTTTTAAGCGGTAACCTCTTGAATTAAAAGTCTGGATCCACTCTAGATTAATTGACCGGCTCACTAACGTCGTTTTCAAAAAAAGTGCGGCCCAATTACGCCGCCGGCCCGAAATCCACACCAAACAGTAACTTTTTAAGGATGCATTATCACCTGGTGAACCTTGCGTGGGTTGGTGTCGTCCCATATACGGCAAATTTGCTTGTTAACTCAGCCTTTCATCAAAAAGCGACATGTCACTAAGGATGATTTTTCGTCCAAAATTGGGGTCATCTTCCCAACGATTCGAAGCCCAGTCAGCGAACAAACGGCGTTGTCTATGGTAATGAACTTGAACATGGGTTTGTTGGATCTTGTACGTATAGTCTTGATGATAAATTCACCAAGTTGAAGTCTGCGAAACAGCGAAAGACCAAGTTCTTGTGCACGGCGAAAAATAGACCGCTTCGGGTTCTGCTGTGATGTTCTCGGCCAATCTTGCGTTCCTTGAACATACGGGTGTTGGCTGATTGTTTACTGAGCCGGTTGTCTCAAATTTGGCCACCAAACGTTGAAGAGTCTACTTGTGAAGGGCCACCACGTCTGCCGTAAAATGGGCGCAATGCGCTCAACATTTGTGTTAACGAGCACTCAATTCGGGAAATGACGATTTGAAATAAGAGCGCCCTTTGATTATACGGCGGCCATCTTAGATGCGATTTGACTTGTTTAATAGGAAAATAGGTTTCTTTTTTATTTCGAGTCGTAACAAAGAATTTCATCAATAATTAAATGTAATAAATACGTTCTCGGAATGACGGACTATTGATGTACGCTCTACGAATAATGAATGGAAAGGTACTTAACATTTTAGGCCCAACTATAATAGACCTAACCGTGCTTAAGCCAGTTTAAGGGAACGAACCAATACACAGCCTTACATGTCACTAACCATAATAGACGTTAAGCTCAGTTTCGTTCAATTTCGCTAACTTTCGCGCAATTACGCAAGAGCCATTTAAATGGCTCGAGCTTTAGCAAATATCAACTTTCCTTAAGTTACTTGAATCCATTCTGGTGACTTTTTGACGGTAACTTCTGATAACTTTTCGTTCGGTTTTGACATTAGCTTACTTTCGGTTAAGTCTATTATAGTTGGGCCATTAGATATAATTTATTTGACGAAAAATACTCTGACAGCTGGCTTTTGTTATTGTTCTCTTCCTCGACTGACGTTTGACACCGAATGCCTGGATTTACTTACAATTATTTTTGATCGATTATTGTTATGTTCACTAAAATTACTTGTGCGGTATTTCACAAACTATTTTTGCAATTTTATAGTTGAAAATAAATAATCTTTTAGTATCCTCTCTAAAACTACATTTTGTATACAAAATACGGTGTATTGAGTAATGACCAGGGTTAAATAATTTTAAATTTTGCAATTATTCTTTTGGACTTGTTGAAAATTGTACATACGCGTTCCCGAAATGATTTTCTATGACTGTTCATTGATTTCATTTAAAATTCACCTTATTAATAAAATATATTGTTTGATGGACACACAAAACAGGTTAGTTTTAGTATTTTATTAATTTTTTTTCAATAAAGTCAAGATTTAAGGCATTAAATTGCGAGCAAAGCCAATTCTGTACCTTGGTGATTTTGAGCCATACATTCTGATAATGTGATGAAATTCTTAAAAAATTGTAGGTTGAGTGAAATACAGTGTAAGTAACTAAATTAATTCCTCTATAAAAGTGTTGCAATTTTTACTATATACAGATATTCTATATTATTGACATTTATTTATATAAATAAAATACAATTTTAAATTTCAATTTCTGAGTTAATTTTGAGAGCGTAGGTACATTGAACCGCTAGCTGTTCAAAATCATAAAATTAATATCTGAATACATTTTTTTGAAATGAACAATTTTGAGTGCATTTCAATTTGAAATGGTGAACGTTGTCAAAAATAAAGTTATAAGTTAAAAATTCAATATTTTGTAACAAAATTACCTATTTAAATTATTATGAAAACATCAAAAAAGGCGTTTAAGAAAATCCCATTGAATGGGCCCTTAAAAATTTGTAATGAAAACCAAATTTTAAGTTGGACATTGCAATTAAGTTTCTCTAAAAATTTTACCAAATAAAGGATGATTTTTTTGAGGTAGGACTTTCATGCATTAGTATTTGACAGATCACGCGGGATTTCAGACATGGTGTCAAAGAGAAAGATGCTCAGTATGCTTTGACATTTCATCATGAATAGACTTACTAAAGAGTAACGCTTGCAAATCATTGAATTTTATTACCAAAATCAGTGTTCGGTTCGAAATGTGTTTATCGACAAATTTTGTTCAGCGATGAGGCTCATTTCTGGTTGAATGGTTACGTAAATAAGCAAAATTGCCGCATTTGGAGAGAAGAGCAACCAGAAGCCGTTCAAGAACTGCCCATGCATCCCGAAAAATGCACTGTTTGGTGTGGTTTGTACGCTGGTGGAATCATTGGACCGTATTTTTTCAAAGATGCTGTTTGACGCAACGTTACGGTGAATGGCGATCTCTATCGTTCAATGCTAACAAACTTTTTGTTGCCAAAAATGGAAGAACTGAACTTAGTTGATATGTGGTTTCAACAAGATGGCGCTACATGCCACACAGCTCGCGATTCTATGGCCATTTTGAGGGAAAACTTCGGAGAACAATTTATCTCAAGGAATGGACCGGTAAGTTGGCCACCAAGATCATGCGATTTGACGCCTTTAGACTATTTTTTGTGGGGCTACGTCAAGTCTAAAGTCTACACAAATAAGCCAGCAACTATTCCAGCTTTGGAAGACAACATTTCCGAAGAAATTCGGGCTATTCCGGCCGAAATGCTCGAAAAAGTTACCCAAAATTGGACTTTCCGAATGGACCACCTAAGACGCAGCCGCGGTCAACATTTAAATGAAATTATCTTCAAAAAGTAAATGTCATGGACCAATCTAACGTTTCAAATAAAGAATCGATGAGATTTTGCAAATTTTATGCGTTTTTTTTTTTTTAAAGTTCTCAAGCTCTTAAAAAATCACCGTTTATAAGCTTTAATACTTTCCATAAGATGAAATAAATTTGAAGATATTTAATTTAAAAGCCATTTTATAAAAAAATTAAGTTGTGTTTTTTGGAGGCTTTCATTCCTAAAAGTTCCCCTCTATAAATTTTTATATAATTTTGGGCCAATTTATTTGCTGGTTGTTCAGACAGGGAGTAAAAAAGATAGTCCGATCATTATTACATACAAACACATACACATACAAAACTATGTATTTATTAGACTTGAAATACCAAAAAAAAACGTAATATTTTCGATTCGACAAATTTTATCGATATGTAACTTCCTATTGGAATTTTATAAATAAAATAAATAAATTAGGTGGTGCAAGAGTTTTAAGCCGAATCCGAACATTTAATTTTAGAAAGCATTTTTCATGATAAGAATTACTCTTGAGGCAGTACCCGTGAAGAAACTTTAGATGGCACAGGCAGAGATTGAACCCAAGACCTCTGGCATGACAGTCCAACGCACTACCCATCATGCCAAGGGTACTATTTTATAAAATATTTCTCTATTATTATAAATATTTCAAACGAATAAAGCTTGAAAACTTATTTCTCCATATTGCTGCTCATTTGATCAGGTGCGCAACCAATTTTTGTTATTGAAATATAGCACAGTAAAATCAAAACTCATAGATTTATTTATTTAGTGTTGTTAAGTGGAAAGAATTCTCCATTTTTTTTCTAATTAAATCATATTTAAGAACACAAAAATTACGGTTTTTTATTGCAATTCAAGGGTAAGACACACTGACTATAACAAAAAATTAATTTAGAAAAACAATTATTTTTAATAACAACCAGGACACGTCACATTGTCTCAATCATTTTACTTATTTTTAAGTTGTACAAAATTTTGATAGTAATTCAGTTATTAATTTAATTATCATTTGAATGATAATTATTGAACTCTTGAATAAAGATTGTAATATGGTAATAATGTCCGTTTTTTTACAAATGTTTTTAAAGGCACAATAGGAACCAATTCAGAAAAAAAACTAAGACTTACTTTATTCGGCAAATGGCGAGAAGCAAAGGGTTTTAAGTATACAAATGTTCACATCGATTGATTGGTTTGAACTGAAACACCTACAAAATAACGTTTAGTTAAGTAAACAATCAATTTTTAATAATTAAAAAATATATTTGCTTAGTGTGCCACAGACGTTGCCGTTTAATTAAGATTGCAAACAAAAGACCTTATGTGTTACTTACGTAAGTTGTCGAAGGTTGTTATGTGAATGTGAAAAATATACACCCAACATTTACTTTCAAAACCATTAATTTAAGTTCTGTTATAAATTTGTTTAAAAAAATGCTAATATTTTGACACAATTAAGCACTATTATTTATTATAAATTATATTTTGCAATGTCACAGTAGAAACGTTATGTAAAATGTCAAATATACCACCACGACTCTTGGTGCTTAAATCCTCATGCTTATAAAAGAGAATGATAGGAGATTTTCTAATCTAAGCAAAAGTAAGATATGATTTTTAACATCTTTACATTTTTGACAAGTAAAAACTAGGTTTTTTAAAATGTAAAGGATACACGCTTCAGCGACGCATTAAATTGGTAGAATTAACTTTGAAATCATTCAATTCAAAGCATTGTGAGGCAAAGCTGGCAAAACAATGCGTAAGCTTTTTTATCTGTCCTACCCCCCAGGTCTCTTTTTTAACCGCATTTATCCAGCCTATTCCCAAAAAAGGTGAATCTTCCTCATCCTCTAATTGCCGACCGATTGCACTAACGTCCCTTCTTTTCAAGGTCATGGAAACGCTGATTAATTATCAGCTCAAGAAATATCTCGAAGATCGGAAGCTTCTTAATGACCGACAATACGGCTTTTGTAACAATAGGTCCAATGATGATCTCATGGTTCATCTAACCGAACAGTGGAGCAAATCCTTACATCGGTTTTGAGAAAGTAAGATTATTACACTTGATGTCTCAAAAGATAGAGTTTGGCACCAAACTCTTTTATCGAAAACGTGTGATTTTAGTATTGATGAATCTCTTCTTCGTTGGATTAGACATTACCTTTCGAGAAGTTCAACACAAGTTGTATTGGATGGTTTCAAGTCTAGAAGAACCACAAAATAAATGCTGGTGTGCCCAAGGGCTCTGTTCTATCTCCAACACTCTTTCTCATTTTTATTAATGATCTCCTGTCTGCAACTTCTAATCCAATACATTGCTTCTTTGACGATAATACTCTTAGCTTTTCGTATTCGTTTTCTGATTCTCATCCCTCTTCTTCGGATGTGGAACTTCAACGACAAAATATGATAAGCTAATTAAATTCCGACTTAAACAGCATTGTGAAATGGGGAATAAAAAACCGCGTGGAATTTAATGCTTCAAAAATCCAATACTGTCTTGTATCGTCAAAGCGAGGTATACCCCCGTTGCCATTATCCATAGATGGCACTTACATTGAAGAGACTCAACATCTCTATATTCTCGGTATGTGTATCACCAACTATCTCTTGTGGAACGATCGCATACGATTTGTTGCCAAAAATGCCGCAAGATGTTTGGGTTTTCTAATACGATGCAAGAAGTTTTTCCCCCTTCTGATCTGGCTGTTATCTACAAGACTTATATACGTCCAAAGCTTGAGTATTAATCAAATTTCTGGGCTGGTTCTACTGCAATTTACTTAAGCCTCTTGGACAGTATTGAACATAGAGCACTTAGATTGATTGGTGAGAATACCATCGTAGGATCATTTACGTCGCTCGAACACTGTCGTAAAGTTTCCTGTCTCACCCTCTTTTATCGTTATTTTAACGGTTTATGCTCTAGAGAAATAGCCTAGCCTACAACAGTTCAACCGTAATACAGAGATTCGTTTTTTAGACGTACAATGCGAATGTGGAATGCGTTGCCTCTGTCTTTCCCAGCCATGAAAATATTCAGGAACTCAAAACAAAAAAAAATTCTTGGCCAACAATAATAAAACTGTTAGAATAATTTGAGATGTTTTTAGGCATGACGAGTAAGTAATGGGAAGAACTGACATCTTGTGCGTAGCTTATAGTGTGGATACAAACCCAGCTTTGTCGATTTCTCCACAATCTTTGGAGTGAGGCAAATGATATTACTGCGTATTGTACATAAAAACTTAGTTCTTTAAACTTTTACGTTACGTAAACGTTAATTATCAGCATTAGAAATAGGGTTCTTGAAGTGCATCAAGATGATCCAAATTTTCATCGAAAAATCAACTTTAACGCCCATTTGTCATATTGGGAGATTATAAGCGTCTCACTTTTGTAGAAAAGTCTTTTTGACAAATAATTATACTAAAAGGAAGACAGAAATTGAACTTAAAATAACATCAAGTATTTCTATATAAAAGTGAACATACACATGATCACCATATTTTCCAACCGACTACCAAGGTCATAAAATCATAAACTTATTAATGATCTTTATAATAATTTGAAAGCTTTTGATAGCTGATTGCTCATAAAACGATTTCTATTCATGGCTTTTGTGTCTTTTCATTTTTATTAATATTTAAAAAACATTTAAACTTTTACTTAATTTAACTGACAACAAATTGCATATTAAATAAAATAACTTAAGCATTTCTTTTTCTTTTATAAAATAATGTGAAACTAAGGTGCGCCAATATGGACACTCTCTGTGATCTATGAAAAATTATGGTTAATTCCTTATTGTATTTTATTACCTTGCTGGGCAGCGCAACACCAAAAACATAGACAGTAGAATATTGCAAACAGTGTCTCATCATCTGCGATCTTACGCCGGGCTGAAACTTTAGGTAGGTGTATCGCAAACACGGATCTTTGAAGTCCCAACTATATAACTGTGACCATATTGTCCACAAAATGCACCTTGCACCAATTCACCTGAGACTATGGAATCACCAATAAAACCTGAGTCAAAGACTTTCATATATAGCCGAAGAAACTAAAACATATAATATATAATTTACGATCTTCCCATAATGTCATAGGTATCTTATATAGAGGGTTAACGCCGGTTGTTGCCGCCGCCGCTGATTTTCTAGTCATGCCTGCGCATGCGGGTTTTTCATGCTGCTCCCATAATCTTTAAGCAATAAAATTAAACGTTTTATTTCAATTCGAAAATGTTTTTTTTTTTTTCTCGTTGCTGGTTCAAAAACTGACGGAAAGCTACATAGGCTATAAGATACGCCATGACCATCAGACAGTTTGTCGTCGATTTTGAAAATCTTCGGATAGGTCGTAAAAATATTTACTATCATGTTTTAGAAAAGTAAAAGTGACATTTTGAGTAGGGATTTTGGTTGTAAAATTGTTTCTTTTCTTTTTTTAATGCTTTTTCAATTGATCTGTCTTATTCCTGTTACTTGACCTATTTTAGAGCCACACAAGGTTATGTTAACAACTGAACCTTATGTTTGTCTTTTAATAAAATTTGTTTCCTATAAAAACAAAACAGAGAAATTGTATGTTTTTAATGAGGTTTATAGCTCTTAAAATTTGTTCAATTGTAAATTGAATTGGAGTTATATCAATAAAATAGACTTTGAACATAAATGAGTACAAATTTAAGTTTTAAGGGTGATAACACATGACTTCATTTATTTCTGGTTTTTATATTTCGACTCAAAGTTGTAAGAAAACATAATCAAACTCAAGTGGAAATTTTTTAAAAAAGTTTTATTTCAATGTCATTTTGGAATTGACCATATTTCGCAACTTAAGTTCGCAATCATCAATTTTTAGTAATTATTGTTTTAAATGTAACAATTTTTATATATTTTTTCCGCCATTCTTATTCCGATTTTGCAAAATTAAGATTAGTTTTTGAAACTTCTACATCACGGCCATTTTCAATAGTTAGATTGTATTCATTGAGTTCACTTTGAGAAATGAAACTTCAAATTGTGCAATCTTCATGCAATTGTAGCAAAAAAATTGCAATCATTTCACAGCAATAAATTTAAATTTAATGCAATGTTTTAAATTCTTTTGTAAATTTTGCATTCTTTATTTTGCCATTTCGTTCTATAAGCAATTTGTTCTTTGGTCCCGTTGAACTTTTATACCAGTTTTATGACAAAATTTGACCAACGCAAACAAACAGGAATAAATGCAAAAGAATTTAAAGAATTCATAAATTCTATAAGCATTGCATTCAATTGATTGCTGTTAAACGAATGGAGGTAACAATTTATTGCAGTCTTTTTGCTAAAAGAATGGTGAATGATTGCAATCTTTTAATTTAATTCAATATATTGTTTCTTATAATTCGAGGGGTTATTATTAATACCCTAAACATGTTTAAAGTTTAAACACAGTGCGAGCTTTAGGAAAATAGGGAAGGATTAAAGAGGAGATACCGATGTACATTGGTCTTAAAGTTTTGAAAATCAAAATGATAGGAAAAAATAGTGCTGGGTAAAGCATTCCACATTCTCGAAGTTCGGTTAAAAAAAGAATATCTATACTTGACAGTACGTCCGAAATTGAAATCAAGGTTTAAATGATGAGCATTCCTAGAAGAACGAGGATTACGGCTGAATTGTTTGAGGGGGGGGGGGGAATCCAACTAGAAAATTCGACAGAACACTGTTTACAAAAATATCGAAAGGCATGAAACATTGCGGCGGTGTTCGAGTGACGTAATTGTTTCGCCTATAATTTTAAAGCTCTTTTTTGGATCCTGCCCAAGATACTTAAACTTATTTTATACTTAAACTTGATTTTTGAGATATATGTATATTTAAGATTTGGACGAATGAAGGCTTTGTAAATTACAGCCAGATCAGAAGGGGCGATACATTTCTTGCGATGGTGATCTTGGTGATCTTGATACACATACCAAGTACTGAAAGTTGATTAGTTTCCTGGATGTAAGTACCGCTTCGAGTTTTCGAAGCATTAAATTCTACACCGGTTTTGATTCCCCATTGCATTTTGCTGTCGAGATAAGAATTTAATAAGCTTATTACACGCTGCCGTTGAAGTTCCACATCCGAAGGACAAGGATGTGATTATGAAAAGCTAAGGGGACTTTCGTCAGCGAAACAGTTGAATGGATTAGAAGTGGCAGACAAGAGATCGTTTATGAATATGAGAAAGAGAGTCGGAGACAAAACGGAGCCCTGAGGAACACCACCAGAAATTTTATGAATTTCAGACTTGAAACCATCCAATTAAACTTGTATTAAACGGTTAGAAAGGTTCATTCTAATCCAACGAAGAAGGGATTTGTCAATACCAAAAGCACGCATTTTCGATAAGAGAGCTTGGTGCCAAACTCCATCAAATGCCTTTGAGATATTAAGAGCAATCATTTTACCTTCTCCAAAACGATGTAAATATTTGTTCCAGTGTTCGCTGAGATAAAATATGAGATCACCAGTGGACCTATTGCTACGAAAGCTATACTGTCGGTCATTAAGAAGATTCTGTTCCTCGAGATATTTCTTAGGCAGACAATTGATGACCTTGGAAAGAAGGGACGTGAGTGCTATTGGACGATAGTTAGAGGGGGAGCATGATTCGCCTTTTTTAGGAACAATCTGTACAAATGCTGTTTTCCATCCTCTAGGAAGGGTACCTGTAGGGTAGGAAAGATGGAAAATCTTTCGAAATGGTTTTGCCGGCGTTGAAGGATACCTCTTCAGAAAAATATCCATGCCAGCTGATTTGTGTATGTCAAGGTCTTTCAGTACTCTTGCAACTGTACGAGTGCGAAAGAAGATCTGTCTGAAAGCAAATTGGCTAACATATAGGGAATGTCATTGTGGACGAGCATTGGAACCGAGGATGACTTGGTGTTTCGTACGTTTTGTACAAATGACCAGAGATTTTTACTACCTTTAGGACATTATAATATTTTTTGCCTTAATTTCTGGTCATTCAAAAATTTGGTTCGTCGAATATGCCCGTTACAAGTGTTTCCAGTTTGTTTGAACTTATTCCGGTTTCCTCAGTAGGATTGGCTTTATAAATCCGGAAATGATTTTTAAGACTGATGCATTCAGAAAATACTATATTCTTTTACAAGCCTGGTTGAGTAATTAGTTGACAAGATGAACTACACAAAGGAATAAAGAAACGTAATAAATCAGCTGATTAGTGTTTGACCACCCTAACAAAACTATTTCAAAAACGATTACAATTTTCAGGCCATAGTTTGAAAAAAGAAGATTTGAGCCCAGAGGATTGATATTTTTCTATAATTTTGGAAAGAGTAATTAAAATAATGAGGCACCAATATGGTAAAAAACGTAAATATCGAAGAAAATCAATACAGTTTAAAGGGAAAAGGTAGGAACACCAGACTTTTGCCCACAAAAATGGTACCATTTCCATACTTAAAAAAAAATAGTATGTCATAGGTAAGGATTATTCATTTCGTGTTGAAAACACTGGCATTTGACACCTGTCAAACTCAGCAATCATTTGAAGCATCATAATATAAGTTTGATTGTTTGCCATTTACGATGATGGATTGTTTAAAAATTCAACAACGCAACCACGTATGGTTGTCATAATCGATGAACTATGCAAGCAATTCGTTAAAATGTGAACACATTTTACAAGAGTTGACGTTATTTATGTCATAAGGCTTATGGATTATCGAAATTCACGTTCAGTCCAAAATATTGCTGTACTAAGCGCAAGTGTAGCTATTTACCCAAATATATCAAATTCCCAAGTTTCGAAGCATTTTGACTTTGATAATATGAGGCTACAACAAGACCAATTGAGGTCTTATTGCGTAAAAACTTTTTAGGATTTGTAATTTTATATTTAGGCGACGCGACGTCTCAATTGCACACCAACGTTTGACACAATCATGCTTTGTCTGCAGGTCTACGCAAAAAACACTGTTTATATCAATAATAATTCAATATTTCATTTTGTACGGTTTTTAGGAGAAACTTTTAAAAACTTGAAATTTTAATTAAATACAATAAATTATAACGTCGCCTTACAGCGGTGATGGGGCTTACGTTTGGTTCTTAGCCTGTAAAGCAATAGTCTTAAGGTTGATGTTCGGCTGATCAACAAAAATTCAGACAAACTTAGAGAGGCCAACTCTATATGATGACATTGGAAAATTATGTACATTTCAAGACTGCGCCAACTGTTTTTATTT
Source organism: Eupeodes corollae (assembly GCF_945859685.1). Classification (NCBI taxonomy): domain Eukaryota; kingdom Metazoa; phylum Arthropoda; class Insecta; order Diptera; family Syrphidae; genus Eupeodes; species Eupeodes corollae. Next base: position 23,869,972 of record NC_079147.1, read on the forward strand.
TCTTTTTCTTTATTTTTAGCTTTAAGGACTCATCTAAGAACGTTATTCTGATAGAGGAAGACGAAAATCTTCTCCTGAACCTCTTCCCTAACCTAAACACAAAGGAAGAAGGTAGCAGCGGAGAAATTGACAGCGTCAGTAACTTGTTCGATTGCTAGTTCTAGCCTCACAGGCTTGTCAACCTCTTCCAGACGAAGTAAAATATCCAACTACAGGAGTTCGGTAAGAGAACTGAAAAAATGACTTTATACGAAAAGACAGAACTTGAACACAGAAGAATGCACAAGAAGAGTGCTTCGAAAATGGTCTCACGTCGACCAGGAACAGAAACCTCTATCCTACAAAGAATCTATAGAGACAGAAATTAAACTCCACTCGTGCGTTAACTGACGGAGAGTGCTATCGTAAATGTCAAAAATGACATTTTTTTGAATCCAAGAAATAATTCCCCTTTATACAGAAATTAATCTTCGGATTGTAATCGAATTGTAAATCTTTCATCGAATTCAACCAAAACATTTAATTTTAAAATTATCAATTATTTGACGCCCAAAAATTCAGTCATCATTTTACAGCATATTATTGAAACTTCATTTTATTTTCATACTTCTTTTAAGCTTTCCTCAATTGTTTGCATCTGTTTGTAGTCTTTGCAATCAAGAAACATTCACATTTTTAAAATAATTGCAAAGATTTAAAATGAATACAAATACTCCCAAAAATTAAAATGAATGCATACATTTCTAAATAATTACAAGCAAATCGATCAAATTATCAAATGATTGCAATCTTTTCGAAGGCAAATGACGAATGATTGAAAAATTTCGATTCCCATGCTCAACGTGAAATCAATTAATTCATTTGAAGTAATTTAAGATTGCATTCACACAAGATTGCGTATATTGAAAAGAATGCCAAGTAGGTAAGCAAAGTTAGAAAACATTGTAAAATAGAATCGTAACGGAAATAATTGTTTTTGGAACTAATATACTTCTCAAGACACTTGTTCTTTAATTTAATGATTGTCATCCAACTTATAATGCAACCACTTTCAGTGTTTTCCTTTAAGTCAAATTTTACCAAGAGCATTGCTGGAAGATTCAATTCTTAAACGTTAGGTTTTGCATATTTTGATTAAAATTTCCGATTAAAAATTCCAATCCGCTTAATAATTCCATCTTAATCTTATTTAGTTCCACTAATGGTTCATCAGAAGTTTTAGCGGCTCAAACAAAATCTTCTTCAGTTATAAATTAAATCAGATATCTATATGTGATTTTGTATACCTACAAATTTTCTACTTCAAGATCGATTATGACCAAGTTAGTATACCTAATCGGTCTGCAGAACTAACGGGCTATAAACAATAAATTAACACAAAAATATTTTCTGTCAGTTTTTAATTTTTAACGGATTTTTAAAATTCCATCACACAAATTTAATAATTACTCGAAGTTTTAAAGATTAAACTTTTGACTATTTGTCAAAATGAATTTTCATCATAATCTTAATTAGAATGTTCATTTTTAATCTTTCAAGAAGTGATGTCATATTAAATCAAAATTAAAAACAAAACAAAATATCCAACTCTCACTGAATTTTTGGAACTTTTCTCATACGAAATCAAAAACAAATTTATTGCTTCATTATACAATATCTACTCACTTAATCACCATAATCTTCAACAAAAATGTTTATCAAGGCGCCTAATGCCGCAACTCAATTCCCCACTGATTCCGTCGCTGCCGCTGCCAACGGCCTCCGTTATATTATTAGAATATAAAATCAAAGGTTTCAACTCACAATAATAATAATTATATCATAAACAACAAAATTATCGTAAAACGTAAAAAAACTATCACATCTCCCTCGTGTTCAAGCACTACCTTACCTCTTACGTATAGAACAGATATTAAATAAATAAAAACAAAATAATTGATCGAGTGTCAAATTGATAAAAATAAAATCAAACTACAACTAAGCATATTTAATCCATCATAAAGCTTTAGACGAAGGTAAATTGTTAATTGGGACACATTATTTGTGTGAAGAGTGCAAGTGAATTTCATAATTTCATCATCAAAGCGTTTATCAATAAATTTAGCCCCAGCACACATCGCACACACATCGCACCCGTCATAATTTAACTATTGTTATCTGTCAAATGATCGAGCACCCTCGCCGCCATCTAACAGACGAGCCTTTAACAAAATTGATGGGGCAGTAACTGTCAAAAATGAAAGACATCTATAAAACTAAATTATTCCGAGGAGAATCAAAGGGCGATAAAAGTTGATTTTTATAACATGTTTACCCGATTAATCAGATTACACCTCATTTATGACATAACATACCTGGCAATGTATGAGTTTTGACAGAAAAAGTTCTTGCGCATTCGGGATGTGTCATAGTTTCCTGAATATTATATGATATTCCAACAACCGCATCATTTCATTTCATTTGAGGGGTTATATTAAGCAGCATCCTTCCAGGAACAATATCCAAGTTCCAAGAGAGTGGAAGCTGTCATCCATCCGATGAGATGATACTCAGCAAAATCAGAACTATACCCCTCTGAAGTTGTACTCCTTCCAGGATGTTCTCTGATGGTTCTCCCGATATAAAACATTTGTCGCCCATCTGCACTCAAAGACTCCGAGGACACTTTCTATTTTTGACTTTTTCCTTAATCCACTTAATTTCGTGTTAAAAGATTCACACTGGCAAATGATGGCAACTGCAGTGGGAAAATTCCTAAAACTCTAAACCAAAGGCAGGAAAACTATAGAACTGCGTAAATTGACTTCTGTCGTCACCGACCAAAAACAAAAAAAAGGATCCTTTTCATTATTTGTTTCGTTGCGTCCTCGTCCGTCGCGTCGTCAGTCGGTTGTCGTTAGGTGTATAGAATGTAGGCCCATATGCATACACAGCATCCCTGACTTTCACTTTCACCCTAGTGCAACGACATGATGGGCCAGGACCTCTCTTCTCTAGGAGTGGCTGGCTGGATGCAATGCTGCTGCAATAGACCGGTGCGGTGTGCATTCGTTTTGTATACAGCGAGTGAAGTCCTTAAAATAGAAGAAAAAGGACACAAGGGTGAAACAAAAGCAGAACAACAAAAAAAAAGTACCTTAAATCCAACTCGATACGGCCGACAAATTTTTACGGCATTTTAATGAATTTGTAGTTTTGTGAACATCATTTAAAGGACTTCTATAGCGATAGCGATGTATTGTAGGTAAAGCCATAGTTGTATCGAATTTTGAGGCAACGAAAATTGTTCTTTTTTTTGGTTGTTGGTGGTATGTGAAAATATGAAGAATGTGACGCAGGATGCCATAACAAGCAATTGAGTTTGTCATTTTAGGTGAAAATGAAAAACAATCTATTTTTTGAAATAACTGACTTTTCGGGGTTATGTGCGGACTTTAGGTACCTAACCTACTTTGAAGATTTATTTTAGATAATATATTATCAGGGCATTGTTTTTGGTATACCTGTTGATGTACATAGGTAGGTACCAAAAACCATCCTATTTGAAGTTAAAGAAATTAATTTTCCTTTATTTTAGGATTCAGGTTATTATGAGGTGAGAAGTTTTGACAATTCTTTAAAATATAATGTAGTCGGTAACAAAAGAAATTGTTGTCTTAGTCAAATTGATTAATTTTTTAAAAAAGATTTAAGAGATCAAAGTGATATTTTTTGAAACTATAGTCTCTTTTTTTTCAAGAAAAAGAGATAAGAAACGGCGTGCTTTAGAAGTGTGTGTTTTCAAGCCATGTCTAAAGAGAAATAGTTGAAGCTAATTAGAAATCAACTGTACTAAGGCTTATAAGCTTTTCTGTTTCTTTGTCAACTTAGCTGTCATTGAATTTAACACAATTGAAAACTAATACTTCATCTGTCAAAACAAATTTCTCGACTTAAGTTTTTAAGTTGTTTAGGAAGAGAACAGATAAAAAATACAATAATATTATTTGATATTTTCTAAGTTCAAAAAAAAAATACTTATATCCGCTGTTTAGAGTTTAATTACATTTAGGATGTAAGAGTTATTCACAACTGTCATTGAATCAGTCAAGAATACATTTTTGATTTATTTAAGACAATCGCCAACTGCCAAATAAATCAAATGACAAACCCAATTAAAATGTCAGTTCTAAAATGTACGCTAAGCATTCGATGCAAATATGATGTTAACCAAATAAGATCAATTTGGTCACATTTCATTATATGACTTTGAACTCAACTCAACCAAATCATTTGACTAAACTGTCAGTTAATCGAAAACAATTTTGATTTGGAAAGTTGATGAACACAATGTTCATATATCAAATTCGTAATCTTAGAAGTATCTTGTTTTTGTTCAAGTGGCAATTAATTTGAAAGCTGACATTATCAAAATTGTATCGGAAGTATTCTGTATTTAAAAACAAAGATTGGTCGACTTATTTGACATACAAGATACTTTATACTCTTAAAACATAAATCAGACGATACAAAGTAACAAAAATATGAGGCAAATGATCGGTAACTCCTAAATACCGGTATCTCCAGTTGCGCACTCCAAGTTGGGTAAGGTCACTTTACACTTGTGCGTTCCACCTGATCCGCGAAGGATTCGAAAACTCTCCGGGCCGAAGCATTAGTGTCCATGAGCTCTAAATAGATAGACCCATCCATCTCAGTCTTTGGGCTTTTATTCTTCTTGGTTGCTGTACAATCCGTACAGCTCGTCGTCCATCTTCTCCTCCACTCACCTTCTATGCATACGGGACCCTAAATCACCCGAAGAACCTTTCTCTAGAAACGACTCAATGTCCTTTTTTTCGCTTTTGTCATAGTCTATGGGTATTAATAGCGAAACTTTGGTTCCTCGAGAGAAGGCTTTACTACTACATGCCTTTTTAGCCCAAAGAAAAAGCAGTTGGCAAGAGTAATTCTTCGTTTGATCTCAGCGCTGGTGTTGTTATCTGTGTTCATAGTGGAGCCTAGGTAGACAAACTATACCTCAAGTACTTTGTTTTGCCGTTATTAACCGGTAAATCCATTTTTGCAGCCTCTGTCTCTTATTTTGACTATTATGAAGTAACAGAACATATTACGCTGAATTCTTTCTATAAGTTAAGTTGTTTCCAACCTTTATGGAGCAGCCTGAATTCTCCATGGTAATTTTGAACAAACGGAGTGCCAAGGCTAGATATTGCTCTATACAGTTCGTTTCTGTAGATGCTGTCATATGCGGCCTTGAAATCGATGAAAAGATGGTGGATGTCGATGATGTTATTTAGTTTTTTCCAGGATCTGCCGTTTGCTGATACAAAACTTAATAATAAAAATGAGATGATTCTTTTCTTAAACACACACTTAAAATTGTGCATCATTTAATTTCTAAGTACAACTTCCTATTTTCCTGATCTTAAGTTTAATTCGATATTTGAATAACATTGAAAAGTAAAATTTAAGGAGATATGAAGGGTTTTTTTAATTACTGGTATTGAAGCCCAAATTTAAACAGATTATCAACTTCTCGTGAATTTGATGCTTTGTCTGACTCCATTCAAAGAATTGTTTCGCCCTCTCCTCGCACACAATTCTTCCTGGCTTCAAAATTCGGGCCAGACAACACCAAAAGGAGTGTGTGCAGAAAACACTCTTGACTTGTTTCTTACCCCTGACCCTGGTAAGTACACTATTAGTGTTCTATCTCCTCTAGGCACATCTGACCATTGTGTCATATCAGCAAATTTCTCGTGTAAAAACTCTCCAGTTAAAGAAAGAGCTCCTAAGAGAACCGTTTGGCAATACGAGAAAGCCAACTGGGCGGTCTCAACAATTATTTTAGGATCTTTAATTGGAAACTATGCTTTCTCGGTAATTACGATGACCACAGCGCTAATATGATCACAAGTTTGATTCTCCTGGAAATGAGAACTTTTATCCCGAATAGGATTAAAAGCATCAGACCTAAGAAAAACGCATGGTTTGATGCGAGCTGTAATGACGTTCTAGAGTTAAGAAGGTAAGTTTCTGTTATTTTAAAGCCAATCCAACTGAGGAAAACCGGAATAAGTTTAAGCAAGCCAGGAAGGCCTGCAACACTTATATTCGACGCACCAAATTTGTACATGACCGCAAATTACGGCAAAAAATAATGCAATGTCCCAAAGGCAGTACAAATTGTTGGTCATTTGTAAAAAAACATGAGGAATTCTCCTACCAGTGAGTGTTATGACTCCGCCTGTACTAGAGTGAGTTAGTGATTCTATTGGACCAATCTTTTTTCGCACTCGTAATGTGTTCTTTAAGATCTCAACATTCATAAATCCGTTGGTTCGGATGGTATCCCCGCTATTGTTCTGACGAGGTGTTCTTCAACGCTGGAAAAACCAAGCGTATGGAAAGCTGCATTTATCCAGCCTATTCTCAAAAAAGGCGAATCTTCTTTACCGTCTAATTAACGACCGATTGCACTTACATACATCCCTTCCTTCCAAGGTCATGGAAACGCTGATTAATTATCAGCTCAAGAAATATCTCGAAAATCGATAACAGAAAATACGACTTTGGTAGCAATAGGTCCACTGGTGATCTCATGGTCGTTTTGGAGAAAGTAAGAGTATTGCACTTGATATTTCAAAAACATTTGATAGGGTTTGGCATCAAGCTCTCTTATCGGAAATGCGTGTTTTCGGATTTCACGAATCCCTGCTTCATTGGATTAGTAATTACCTTTCGAATCGTTCAATACAAATTGTATTCAAGTCTGAAAACCACAAAATAAATGCCCAAGTGCTCCGTTTTATCTTCAACGCTCCTAATTTATATTAAAGATCTCCTGTCTGCATCTTCTAATCCATTGCATTGTTTCGCTGACGATAGTACTCTTAGCTTTTCAGTTCTGAACATCTCGATATTCTCGGTATGTTTATCAGCAACCACCTTTTGTGGAACGATCACACACGCGATGTCGCCGAAAATGCGGCAAGGTGTTTGGGTTTTCTATGGAAATGCAAGAAGTTTTTCTCCCCCCCCTGACTTGGCTGTTATTTACAAGACTTATATACGTCCAAAGCTTAAGTATAACTCCCATACCTGAGCTGATGCTCATGCAATTTACTTAAACCTCTTGGACAGTATTGAACGTAGAGCATTTACATTGATTGGTGATAATACCATCGTAGGATCATTTACGTCGCTCGAACACTGACGTAAAGTTTCGTGTCTCACCCTCTTTTACCGTTATTTTAATGGTTTATGCTCTAAAGAAATAACCAGTTGAATTCTTCCCCTTAAACAGTTCAACCGTAATACTCGCGCTGCTAGGAATGCCCATCAGTATAACCTCGAGCCCAACTTCGGTCGTACCGTCAAGTACAAAGATTCATTCTTTAGCCGTACTACGCGAATGTGGAATTCCTTACCACACTCTGGCTTTCCCAGCCATTGGAATTCAGGATTTCAAAAGCAATCTGCACCGATACCTCCTTTCAACCCCTGTCCCTTTTCTAGTGTTAACAATGTGTCTGCATAATAAGGGTAGTAATATATCCTTAAGTGTGCGCTTATTATAAAAAATTTCCGCGGGAAAGTTCTGGCGCTCCGTGGCTGCCGTTTGCTTGGGTGCCATCTGTCAAAGCCTTTGTTTATTCAGTTCCTTATGTCAAATCAGCATGACAAGTTACACGATTGAACAGCACCTTCAAATGATAAAACTTTTTTTTTTATCAAAATGAGTGTTCGTTAATGTAAACGTTGTGCGCATTGCGCCCATTAAATGGTAGCCGTACTTTTAAGGAACGCAAGATCAGCCGTGTACAGCCGAACCCGAGGCAGTTTATTCCTCGCCGTTCACAACAACTCGGTCTTTCGCAGACTTCAAATTGGCGAATTTTGCGTTGTAACTTGGGCTTACACCCGTACAAAATCCAACTGACACAGGTGGTCAAAGTTCATGATCATAGACAAGCCCGCTGACTGGGCTTCGAACCGTTTGGAAGAGGACCCCAATTTTGGCAGAAAAATTATCTTTGGTGACGAGGTGCATTTTTGGATGAATGGCTGTGCTAACAAGCAAAATTGCTGTGTATCGGACGACATTAACCCCCACGAGTTTCACCAGACGACAATGCATTTTCAAAAAATTACCGTTTGGTGTGGATTGAAAACGAGGTTAGTGACGCGGTCACCGTCAACAGCGAGCACTGGAGAACGACGATAACTAATTTCTTATGGCCCAAATTGAACCATGTGGACCTAGACGACGTGTGCTTCCAGCAGGACGGCGCTACGTGACGCACAGCAAACGCCACCATTGGCATTTTTCATGAACGATTTAAGGGTAAGGTTATCTCTCGCAGGAGTGATGTGAATTGATATCTATATATATAAAAATCAATGCCACTTTTCGTTGTAATCTTATAACTCAACAATGACTTTACTGATTTGGTTAATTTTGGTGTTGAATTATTCGTGGAAGTCCAGAGAAGGTTTGTACGTAAAGAAAATTAAAAAAAAATCTTGAGAAAGTGTAAAACCAACGCCTTTCTATACTCCCATATACAAACAATTTGTACTAATACTTAAAAGCCAATTTGAACCTTTGGAAAAACAATCGAAGAAAGTAATGTTAGTATTGTCAAACAAATTTAATGTGATCATATGTCATTTCATTTTATATGCGATAATTATTACTTTGTTGGGTTTATATTTTCCAAAATATTGTTGAATTATTGAGTGAAGTTACAATGCCACGAGCAAGACGACTAAACATAGGGCGGCGAACGCGTAATGCAAATCAAGTGGCATTATTAAGACGGTCTAATACTACAGATGAACGCACACAAGCTAATGCATCGCAGCGTGAACGTACTGCACAGAATAGATCTGTTGACCCTGTACCTGTACTTAATCTTGCACGGCGATCACGAATACGTCGTGCTGTTTTGGATGAAATGCTGCGTGCTGCTTTTATTTACAATAGTCAGATTGATTATAGTATGTACGGATACATTGGAATGATGGACGCAATGTGTCCACATTGTGATGCGGCTAACTTTCCAGGTGAAAAGCCCGGCATGTGTTGTGCTAATGGTAAAGTTCGATTGTCACCATTAGAAACTCCACCTGAAGCATTGTATTCATTTATTTTTGGGACATCTTAAACGTCGAAGCAGTTTTTGAGTAATATTCAGCAAAACAATTCGGCATTTCAAATGACGTCTTTTGGTGCTACTAAAATTATTAGACATAATTTTATATCGACTTTTAAGGTAAGTACCTCAACAGGATTGTTTCATGCTTATATCAATCTGAATCATAAAGTCTTAAAAATTCTGATTCAACATCTACTTAAAATTGCTGACATGTTTTTTCAGGTTCAGGGCCAGATTTATCATCAAGCTGGTTCGTTATTGCCATACCCCGACGCTGATCATCAATTTTTGCAAATTTATTTTATTGGTGATGAAAATCGTTAATTGGATCAACGTTGTGCATTTGTTTTAAATACAAGACGAGAAATTATTCGTGAGCAACAAAAGTTTTTCCATCAGCATAACGCATTAGCTCAATTGTTCAAAATTGCTCTTGATCGTATGCCATCTGATAGTCACAAAATTGTAATAACGGCTGATAGAACACCTTTTGGAGAACATGCAAGGCGATTCAATGCACCGACAATTGATGAGGTTGCAATTGTTATCCTTGATGATTAGTTTCGATCCCGTGATATTGTACTTCATCGCAGAAATGATCAATTGCAACGTGTTTCGGAACTGCATCGTAGTTACGATGCATTACAATACACAATATTGAATTGAAAAGGTGACGATGGCTACCATATCAATATACCAATATTTTCAGTGTGTTAACGTTTAATTTGTATAATTTTCTAATGTCAGGTTTTGCACTTATTTTCAGGTCTACATGTACAGAAAAAAGTTAGTGCCATGAACTTTTATTCGTATCGATTGATGGTTCGTTCACAAGAACAAAATTATATCTTGAGATGTGGTAAACTATATCATCAGTACATCGTTGATATGTATGCCAAAATAGAAACTGAACGTCTTAATTTTATTCGTTTCAACCATGTAAAATTAAGATCAGAGGAACAATTGCGCAATCTATAGATGAGTTGATTGAATGTGTTTTTCCGAATACTCTACAGAATTACAGAAATCATGATTAATTAAGAGAACGCGCCATTTCAGCACCGAAGAACATTCATATCAATGCCATTAATTTTCAAATTCAAGCGAAACTGCCAGGTGCAGTCACAACATATAAATCAATTGACAGTGTTATGAATCAAAATGAGGCAATGAATTATCCAATTTAATTTTTAAATTCATTGGAACCGGTTGGTATACCACCGCATTGCTTGAATCTGAAAATTGGTTCTTTGATTATGTTATTGCGAAATATTAATCCACCAAAACTGTGTAATGGCACCAAATTGGCAGTGAAAAAGTTATTGCCAAATTTGATTGAAGCTACAGTATTAACTGGTAAATCAAGAGGGAAAGTGTGTTTGATACCGCGTATCCCTATGATTCCAACTGATATGCCATTTGAATTCAAAAGATTACAATATCCTGTGCGTTTATCATTTGCGATGTCCATAAATAAGGCCCAAGGGCAAACACTTCACGTTTGTGGTATCAATTTGGAGGAATCATGTTTTTCACATGGCCAACTTTATGTTGCCTGTTCCAGAGTTGGTACCCCCAACTGTTTATTTATTTATACTCAAAATATTGTATCCAACTGTTTTACACTGACACATAGTAAGAGTACCAAACTATTTTTTAATTTTTAGTTTTTACTGTTTACTGATAAATATAATAATGTAAATATAATGGAGTTTTAAATAGCTAGCAATTTAAAATATTTTTTTGTTTGAATAAATGAACTTAATAATGATTTTTTGTATTACTATGCCTTATACGTAGCGAAGCACGTACCGGGCAGCTAGTAGGTACATAAAGAATTTTCTAACTTTGTTTTGACGTAAAGTCTTTTGACGCAATTTTTGGGAGTCTATGATCACTACCATTTTCAGTCATCTTATTGCATGATTGGAGCTGATTCTTGAAGATAAGTTCTCAAAACATAGTATTTTGTATTAAGAAAAAAAAACCTTGTTCTCAGAACATAATATTAAATCGACGATTTCTTATTCCAGGTTTCTTTTTAAGAAGCGTTTGCACTCTTTCTTGAAAAAGATCTTATTTAAATAATTTAAAGCATTAATAAAGGTTTTCCAAAGTTTCTATTGTTGTGAACGCCGTTTAGAGTATTGCAAAAATTTTAGATGTTTTTGACAGACTAACGGAATTTTTTAGTGAATTAAATTACTGACAAATCTGCAGACGATCCTCTATTGGTTAAAAATAATGAAAGCGTGCGGAAATTTAGAATAGACCTGTATTTCAAGTTTTGAATTCCATTAAGGATCTTAAAACTTAATTTTATTGTGATCAACTCTTAAATGTCAAATAAAACTATTTATTCTGACAGATGTTTTGACAGCTATTGCTCTGGCAAGTTTTAACTAATAGCTCGATTAAAGACTGTAAGACTTTTAGTACCTATTTACGTAACATCAATTCTTCAGGCTTTTAGATCTTAATTTATCTTTCAAATTGCCTTAATCCTGAATACCTGAATTAAAAAGCTTCATTTTAAATCACCGACAGAGGTGTCATATATTTATATACAAAACATACAAACCCCTTAATACCTCGCTTAAAGATGAAAAATAAAACAACAATAAAACGTCTAAATATGGCTATCACAATTTGATCGTCCAACTCAAAGCAATTTGTTTTACTGCTATGCACTTTACATATATATCGACCGACTCAATAAATAGCCGCTGGTAATGGAAGTCCATTAAAACGTAAAAACCTATTCCCGTTCAAATTGTTTTAACATATAGAAAACACCGCGCTAAGCAAATTGTACTTTCACGCGCACAATTACTCGCTCATAAATCAAAAATCCAATCGCCAGATCTGCAGTTCTGCACTGCACTCTGCAAACCGACCATCGAATGTTTTTCCCGCTTGCCACCAGCCATCGCGCCATCATCATTCGCATCGTCTGATCGTCGTCGCCATTAAAATGGGATCATATCATATCTATAACTTTCTCGCTTGCTCACTTGTTGCATCTACTTGCATTTTATGATTGTTTGTAAACTGCGATCAGCGGCCGCGTGATGGTTCTCGGGATTTGGTACTCTTTTAGCTTTTAGCTATGGTGAAAACGGTGGCCATATTGATGCAATTTATGACACCACTTGAATGCTGCGCACGCACGCATGCGCATAATTAAACCGTTTTAAGTATTTTAATACATCCGTGAAACGCGAAAATTTAAGCGAATCAAATGGCGTCGTTTAATTGCATTATATTGCCTGTGGAAATGCCATTTTGTTGGTTTTTATTTAATAAAACAACAGTTAAATTATTTTAACTTGCAATTATCGCGGATAGGCGGGCCGCAGCGTGGCAGCTTAGACGTCAACGTCACATCACGACGCGCCGGCCGTTCCGGATTCTCGGAAATAAAAAGTTATTAAATTAAACGAAACAAAAGATGTTTAATTTATTTATTTATTTTTTGTTGTTTCTAATTTTGTTTTGTTTTAATTAAAATTTTTCTATTAAAGATTTAATCTTTCAACTATCTTTTTGACTATATAAATATATCTAGATATGTTTGTGTTTTATATTCGTGAGATCGTCGATCGTTAAAAGAGTAGAGCTTAGGAGAATGGAGAAGAATTCAGCTCAAAACAATTTGCGGCGCGAATAAATTTTATTATGGGTGTTTTCCGCCAAGTTTTATTTTCTGTTTATTTAAATTTGAATTTTTAATTTTGTGTATTTTTTGTTCTTTTTTTATTGTTTATTTAGTGCGAAACAAACAACAAGACAAAATATGGGGCGCCCGTTTAAAGTTATAACTTTGGTGGTAAAAGACAGATTCGAAGTTAAAATTTGTTTTGCAGATGTGAATCTAAAATCTGAATCAGAAATCTGCGTCGAGGTCACCATACAAAGGCGACTTTTATGGCCGACAAAATAAAAATAAAACTAAAATAAAAAAAAAAATACAAAAACTAGCAGCAATTTTCGTTCCGTATTTCACTTTCGGTTTTATGAGGCAATTATTTTCGATACATTTGCATGTTTTCAAGATAAGCTTTGAATCTCTGAACCGTGGTTTATTTTAATTTTATTGAAGTTATTGTATTTTTTTAATTCTGTCATTTATTTTTATGGAATTATAGATATTTAAATATGATTTCAGAATTATTGTATGTTTTTTTATTTTTTTGGTTTGTGAGGAAGATCAATTTGCCATCAGATGAACCTAAGTTGTGAGGAAT